>NW_017387735.1:427968-514974 GCF_001664035.1 Metschnikowia bicuspidata var. bicuspidata NRRL YB-4993 | reverse complement strand
TAGATTCATCTGATTAAAGGGGCAAAACTATATAACAATTCATCTTATTACACCCATTTAAAATTCCTGCGGGGTAATGTCATGCTAGGCCTTCCCTATATACAGAATGTAGAATAGGATGCCAATAATAGTATTAATGCGATATAGCTACAAACACACAAACCCCAACATTAAATCCGTGATAGTTTAGTGGCTAGAATTACCGCTTGTCGCGCGGTAGACCGGGGTTCAATTCCCCGTCGCGGAGCTCACTGCGCAGCTTGTTTAGTGGTAAAATCCAACGTTGCCATCGTTGGGCCCCCGGTTCGATTCCGGGGCTGCGCAACTTTTTGAAAATTTCACATCTTTATATATCTTGGCTGGCGTCGAGGTATATTTTTCTGCTACGAGCAGGTCTACTGCCCCTGAAAAACCTGTTTCCATTTGGCATCTGCAGAAGGATATTGTAGGATGCATGACAAATGCGAGCGGTTCCGCATAAAATAGCCAAAGACCAATTTTCAGAAGCGTGTTAATTGGCACTATATTTGGATGTTTGCCCAAGCTACTCCGCCCAGATGAATTATCAAAGTTTCATTCATATATGCGATCTTCATTGAAGCGACTACTACAGAAGGCTTATCCTAGGAATCCATGACGTAATATCCAATACATAAACAGATACGAGCCAAGATGGCCGACCAGGCCGTGACTAACAGAAGGGGGTGGGTCAATTTTCGACACTTGGTACGTATCTGGTAGCTGCCTAAAAGCTCTTTCATATGTTAAATGTAAAGTTTTCGCTCATCATAGTTTTGCCCCTTTAATCAGATGAATCTACCAAAAAAAATGATTACCGCATTTTTAGAGGGAGAATGAAGTCGATTCGAATGCGCAGGTATGAACGAGGTAATTTCCTAATATGGATTTCGCAGCCAGCCACGCGGTTACAGGCGGAGCTCACCGCAGGTGAGACGCGAGATGGATTTCAGTTCACCGTCAACCTTTTAATTCTAGTCAAATATCAAACAATACTTTTGTACGGTGAGAATCTTACGGCTGTGATAATCTTTCAACTAGCTGAAATAATCAAGATTTTTGCATTACATTGTACAGTATGCTGGTAGTAGTGGGCCACACGAAATGGCCAGAAAATCTTGGCCTGTTGGTGTCATCTCAGACAACACTCATAAAAGACAAACCCGTCACGAAGTATCCAAAGGAAAGATACTCAAGTCATCCGATAGATCTGCAATATTTGACACAGTCGAATGAAGAATCGAACGTCATAAGGAAAAGGAATGCTATCTCCACCAAAACTCATAGGAGACCACCTTCTGGACTCTTCGACATACTATACGATGAAAACCCGACGAAGTCACATAGTCACACCATCAGTTCTGATTTTCCACCAGAGAAACTCAAATCGCCAAGCTACATCGAGATTGAGAGAGCAATATTAGCAGGTCACACTCTAAGAAGCGATCGAAATTCTCCTCACGCCCCAACCGTAACGATGATTGACGAAAAGCTTCCTCGATCTGGGTCCATAATATCCAATGATGCCAGTATTCGACATAGAGGCACCATTAAACGCCGAAATAAGATGACACGGCGTGAACCTTCGGACCATGCTGCAGTGCTGTTGTCACTGGTATTATCTGTTCATTCACAAGCAGAAAAAGTCAGTTCTGGTAGGCCGAAACGGTCAAGGCTTTTTTCAGTCTTTCCTGTCAGGCGAAGAACCTCGTACAAGTATTATCCAATACAAAGAAGAGAACAGGTCCTGCGATTTACTTCTCAGAAAGAAGTGGATGACTATTTTCTGATCAATAATATCACATCCTTGATGAAGGAGCTACTCCCTAGTACAATGGCAAACTTTGAGTACAAGAAACTCAGACGCCCTAATCCGCTTCTTGTATCACATCCGGTTAGATTTGATATGTCTCCTGATGCATGCTTTACTAGACTCGATATCGACCCAACTGCCAGACATGAGTCCAAACACGTTACTGAACACGTCAGGTCTTGTTATAAATTAGGCCCAAATACACTCGCATCAGAACACGGATGCAGAAACAGTCAATCAAAAAGCCCGGAAATTGCCAGACACAGATCTTTTCTCAGCGCAGTTTATACCAATTACCAAAGAATAACTTTTGCCGGCAAGAGACAAATTCCTTTGAAATTGGAGACAGTGCTCCCCTTGGAAAACAAAATGATAACTGATAGCGAAAGGGATAGTCTCAACACTCAGATACTAATGGAAGTTTTACTTCGTCGAACGGTCGCTGCAAAAATTGAATTCAGGCTAAACCAAAGCAGAAAGATGCACAATAAACCAACAAAAGACTTTACGAATATTTCCGGATCTTTGACATCCTCAGTATCAAATTTAGGGTCTCGAGAAAGTCAGCCTATAAGGTATGATGGCAAATACAGTCATTCTTCGAAGAGCAAGGATAAAAAATCGAAGATCAGACATAATTTTGAAACAACTTCAAGTGAATCTGGTGATCGTGTTATACTTTCTAATTCAGCGCGCTTCCCTTCCCCGCAAATCTCATGAAAAACTAGTTGTATCAGAATCCATGATCTACATCAATTAGAGACTGACGTCATAATGAGACTCTCAAATTTTGGAGAATACCAATATCTCAAAAGATTCGGGTTGATATTTTAGTTGGTGGTGCTAATGTTGATGGGTTTTATATATCCCCCAGTCAATTACCAAAGATGGGTAGATAACGACATCAAATCGATTTATGAAAAATAACTTGAGCAATGATCATTATTCCAGATACTTAATTCAAGTCTGGATCGGCATATCCAATTGTGGTGAACACTCACATTATTATCGAGACCGAAAAAGAATAAGTTGTATCTTTTTTTGTGAAATAATGACAATTATCTCTCCACAATATGATATGTGTCATTTTGTGGCGAGGTTTCTGTGTCAAGGTTTCTGTGTCAAGAAGTTGCAAATCCCGCTCCTCAAAGAGAATCTTTCTTGAGTGTTTTGGCTGTTCCCATTTCTCGTGCCGAGGCAGACGAGCTTCAGCTGGTGTCTGCGAAGTACCAAACATCTTTCCGTGAAAACATTTCTGATGCAGAAAGACTAAAATAACTGATTATTGATCACAGCTTCGTACTGCGAAGAAGTTCAAAAGGTATTAATGAGTTCTTGCCATTTTCTCAGGTTTTGATTTCTCCTATTTATCCCTCTTTTACTTGAGAATCACCGGTTGACACGCCAATGGTTCGTGAACGTCCATACATTTTACAATATTATATACAAACACGTAATTTATGATTCTCATGGTCTACTTGAATTCTAGTCAAGGGATTTGAATCGTATGCAAATATAAACAGTCCGCGGTGAAGATGAACTAGCTATTTCAAGTTTTGAGTTGAACGAGACTGAATCTTTCTTTTGATCACCTCTTCAGTCTTGTTTGATGATCTCCCATGGGTGCCTGAAAAAAATAGTCGGGCATGAATGCCTTCGACTCAGAACTAGGAAATGCAGCAGAAGATGGGTTTCTGGCACTCGGGATCCTACTCGCGTCATCAAGTCCCTCAGGTGATTTTTGTTCGAAATTTGCTATCTCATGGAGTTCGCTTATTTTTGCGAACTTATCTACCATTTCGTGAATCCTTTTTTTTCTCGTTGATAATTGTAATCCCATTGTAGAACTACCTGCGCCTATGGCAGAAGGCGTCGTGACTGGTGTTGAAATAGATGGTGTGTGCTGTTGAATTCCACTATTTTGGGTGAACAATGTCAATGAAGTCAAGCGGTTCCTCAATGTTGTATACGTAGATGACTGAGGCATGATCATCAATATCCCATACAAAGTCTTGTACAAGTAAGGATGTTTCTCGGGTTCAAGAAGTTGGAGCCTTAGTTTAAGGAAAATGTGAGATTCTAGTAATTGCACCAAAACATCTAATTGTGCTAACAATTGGAATGTCACTTCCAGTTCCGCCAAACATTTGATAATCAAGTAGGCCAATTCATAATTGGAAGTTAAAAGACAAAGCGACAATACGCTAGGGGTGTTGTGACACCAGCTTTTGAAGAGGGTGGAAAAAAGAGCCCAGTCTTCGGCCTTGCAAATATCAATACTTTTCAATTTCTTCCTGAAGCTCTGAAGCTCTGCAGTAGTGAGCAAAATATTGTTGAACGTGACAACTATATTGCTTAAGAACTCAAGATTGGAGTTCTCATATGAGACCAAGACCTCTGATAATGATTCAAAAATGCGCTCTGAGCTTATGGATACGCATAATCTTCTAATGATGAACTCAACCTTGCTTCTTGACAATATTGCTTGCCCGCCATTCGTCGCAGAGTTTTGGTACGCTGTTGGTAACTTTCCCAAATCCGGACCATCTGTCTCAAAGAATGAGACTAATTTGATCATAAAGTCTTTAAAAAACTCATGATTGTCCTCCGAAATTTGAGCGACAAGTTTCAACACTTTCAGAACAACATCATTACTTGCATCAACGGAGGATTTCAATAGGGCAGTTAAGTCAAGACTGAATTGTTTGTTTGTGGGCATTGTCGAATCGCTGCTCAAATCTTGAGGAAAGAAGCTGGAACGATAATTTGAGTACAAGAATGTCAACCACTCCAAACTTGTCAATCTCGCAAGTTCATTAATCGACAGAAGACACTCATTCATAACAACTTCTATTGTTTTCATCAAATAGAATTCCAAAAACTCATCATATGACTCCTTGTTCAAACCTTGAATAAAGCTCTCACTGACTTCGTTTATCGCTGACTCACTCGTACCCAGGAAACTGATCAAATTTGGATCCTCCGATTGATTTGCATGCAACAGAATCAAGTATGTTCTCAAGGAGTCACTAAAGCTGAGGAACTGGTTTCTTAGTTCAATGTCATTGTGATCGTCGGTGAACGATACATTTTGCATGATGATGGACACACAATCTGGAAGATACTTCGAAAAACTAGTTGGGCTGATAAGAATGATTTCGTGCAACCACCTCAAGGCAATCGATTGGATTTCCAAATACACATCATGACTCTCGCCCGCAAGGTCGTTCGCTTTGAATTCTTGAATATTCGAGCCGACTGTTGGTGGTCTCAAGAAAGAAAGCAATATATCAATTATTCGAGGGAAATCAATAAAAATGTCTTGTCCATTCACGAATAAGGAGTTATCATCAAGTTCGTTGCTGGAGAATGAAATCTCTGGATCAGCACCCACTTTCAGGGGATCAGCTTTCCTGATGATTGTAGTTGAGTTTGATTTAATGGAAATGGAATCGTGATCAGTGCGCTGGTTTTGCAGAATGGACAACCTATCGAGGTTCTCGCCCAATTCTTCGCTTGCCTCAGGGTTTATTTCGACCCCATCAGTATTGACTTCACGCTTACTCTTGATAGCCTCTTCATCAATCTTCTTTCTTCGATCCTTGATAATTTGCAATCTTCTAACTTCGTACTTCACTTTATAGATGGCTTTGATTTCCTTCAAGAAGATGTTGAGCAAATTTTGAGTTTCAATGCGGACGTCTGAGGGGCACCCATTCATGAAAAAGCGGAGAAGAGGATTAAGAAAGTTTGGGAGAAATGTTATTAGCTCGGATGAAGGGATGTCATCAAAGAGTTCTAGCCAACTCAACAAAAACTTCTTTGCAAAGGGCTCAATGGTGTACATGCGCTCGAGAAGAGTAGGAATAAAGCGTGGCAACAGAAAGGCCTTCAGCGGGTCCTGAACGTTGTTCACTTGCACAGAGAGACCATCAGGAGTGATTATGTGCGACTGAATATCGTGGCTTTCCTCGTTTTGCTGGTGCAACATCGAAACATAGCTGGACGACTTTGCACTCACAATGTCTTTGATCAATCGATCTAGAATGTCCGCGGCATTTTTGACCGAAGATTCAGTGTCAGTGACCAAAATACATAAGATATCAAACACCTCGTTGAAGTATAGCAAGATTTCGCCTCGAGCAACTTTGGCTATGTTGTACAAGGACTCACACGCGTAGTAACGCACACGAGCATCCGTGTCTCTGAAAACAGCAAAGATCGGGCGCACAATCTGCTCGAGAAAATATGCGATGGTTAAAGACCCGAGCGCAACGGACACGCTTCCAAGTGCGGTGATAGCACCCATTTTCCCTGACGTCGAGCCTTCATTAGCCAACTCGGTGAGCTCAGCAATGATTTTATATATCAGCGGACTATCCTTGTTCGCCAACGCAGCCTTCGTGAGGCCCTCAATTTGAAAGGCCGTGGCTTTTCTCTTCTCATATATATGATTCAGAAGATCCTTTAAGAGCGCCGCGTCCAAAATCCTTGGTTCTGTCATTTGCACAAGATTGAACGACTATAGAGAAGATTTGGAAAACACTAATTTGGTTCGGTTGGGTCTTAACCGTCCTTTTATAAATCACAGAAGCACAGAGCAGGCGACTCCAGCAAATGCAAAGCAGGTGTTTTTTTCGTTGGCGCGTGTGTTGTTCTTGACCTGTTAATAATTCCTACATCGTGGACAACCATTTCAACGAGTGCGCGCGGCAGTACACAACGAGACAGTAAAAGTTCAATACATGACTCTATAAAAGTCTGTTTTTTCGATGTCAGAAATGATTTTATGAGATGCTTACCATTCAAATAATTTATGAGATTACTGAGAAGTCAATGACGTGTCTTCTGAGTATGCAAAAGTTTACGCCTGTTCTTGCTTCAACAAGAATGTGTCTAGACTTGTCATCCTTGTATGTCATTCAAGCGTCCACTTTTCTTCGCTTACCATCCAGCTCCTTTGACCACTTTTCAGCGTAAAACTGATCATCTTCCTGCTCTTCAGAACCGTCTTGACTGTCGACTTCTATTTGCTCGTAATCGTATTCTTCCGACGATGCACGTTCATCTCCACTCGAGCTTTTGATTTCAGACTCCGCAGCAATCGGCTCCAATTCAGGAATACTGGATAAATGGTGCTCCCAAGCTACCGTGCCAAATGACTCTTCGGTCGGCTTACCAGGCAAGATATTCTGCAACACCTCAAGATCGTCTTCGCCAGCGAAATCTTTAATCTCCGGTAATTGCACATTAAACTTAATGTAAAGGTCTCCGCGTTTGTATGATGCGACATCTCTCTTAAATTTGGACCCATTGCTTTGGTAAAACTTACCATTCTTGATGGTTTCATTTATGGGCATTCCCAAACCCTTGACGAGTTTCGGAATCCCCAGGTTAATGGTTCCAATCACTTCTCCAGAGTTGACCAATGGATGGATCGAATCATTAAGACGTTTTTTACCATGTACATTCACATAGAGAATAACATCTTCTCCCATTCTGGGAAAGTCCAGGATGACTAGCCTTCCCCCTAATAATGCGGTTTTCAAATCAATGTCATACTCCATGAAAAGATCGTTCCCCTGTCTCACCAAAAACGGGTGCGGCTGCTCTTCCAAATGGATAATGACGTCTCCAGGAGTAAGGTTCTTGCCTTCATCCGACTGCCCTAGAAGAATACATTTATCCCCGTTCTTGGAGCCTGGAGGAATGGACACCTTTAAGAGTTTCGTCTCCATTCTGTAGCCCTGATCACATCTGTCACACAAATCCTCTGTTCGGGAGTAGATGCCCGTCCCCCGACACGAATGACAATCTCGCTTTTCTTGAAATTGAGCAAAGTGGTCAGTGACCTGAATGATTATTCTGCCACTTCCTTCACACGTCACGCAGGTTTTAGGATGGAAACAGCCCATGCCGTTGCACGTTGAACATTTGGTCATTTTTGGGAGCAGAAACTTCGCCTCTTTGCCATGGTACATATCAGCCAAAGTAACTTTGAAGTTGTGATGAATGCTTGTTCCTTTCTTGGATTTTTTGGACCCGTTGCCAATATCCGGACGGATAATTGTTGTTGGTGATGAGGTGTTTACATTTGGCCCACCAGCGGTAAAATTCATGCCCGGCACATGTGGCTGGCCAAAATGCTGACCAAAATGACCATTCGAACCAAAAGCAGAAGACATGTCGTTAAAGAGCTGGGAAAAAATTGTCTGTTCGAAGCCAAATCCGGGTGTTCGAGGTTGTTGGTTCACATTGAACCCTCTTCCTGGCTGTTGAGGCGGAGCATCTGCGAAAGACCCATCTAAACCTCTGGTTCCGTATACGTCGTATATACCTCGCTGGCGAGGGTCTTTTAGAATTTCATACGCCCGAGAGAGGTCTTTGAATTTCTCGGTGGACTCTGGATTGTGATTCGTCTTATCAGGATGGTATTTGAGGGCCAATTTCTTGTATGATTTTGTGATTTGGTCAACCGTTGCCGTAGCAGGGACCATTAGTAGGTCGTAGAGTTGCGTTTCACAGACCATTAGTGGAGTATTATAGCATGTATTGTTTGATACAAGGTGCCGCAGGAGGTATGTGGCAAAATTATCTTCAAACTAGGAAATTCGTGACAGATAAGCCTTGTGAAATAAATAAAAGGAACAATAAATAAAACTTGTCGGAAAAATTTGTCAGGCAAAGAAAACTGATACTTATTGGCCGAGATGAAAAACGTAGAATATTTGGAGCTGATGCCTCTCATCTGAAAACCTTTGTAGAATGTAGGCTATGGAATTCGATACCCTTCTTTGATCTGCGGGGAGTGCACGGCGGGCAGACTCACACGCGTAGCAGTTTCCGCTTATGGAGCTTGATCACGTGACACGATAAGCGTGCTTGTCCAGCCGCTCGAGATTTACCATTGCGTGACTTGCTACGAAACAAAAGCACGAAGATCATCACATAATATACTAAATGACGTAGATCATCAAAAAAATCCAGCGGCAAGAAAGTAACTGCATTTTTATGAGCTAAGAATGACCCAACATCTCATCTCTAAAGTGGCGCTGGAAATTCACTCTTCTTGGCTTAGTCATTCGTTCATGAACGTTTCTTGCCTTAGCCTCCAATTTTCTCATTTCCTTCTCTTGCTTCGACACCTGGAAATCAGTGAGACCTGGGGCAAACCTCCGGTCTACTAATGCAACTGTCCTTTCCGATTCATTCCACTCCCTGGCCATGGGGCGATTTGGCCTTTGCTGCCTGACCATTGCCCTGTGACCGATAACAGAACCATTAGGTAGCACAACATCAGAAGTCGCATCTTCAACATCTTCTCTAGTTCCAATATCTTCGTATTCGGAATCGTCAGAAGCGGGGCGGAAGGCTACGCTCTTCTTCTTCCTCATACTGTTGATTCTAAGTGGTTGGCGATCAACGGTGTCAAAGTTATAAAACTCGGCAACAACCTCTCTAGCCTCTTCAGTTTCATATGGAATGCGACAGTGTCCCTTAGAAGTAAGATGCAGCCGGATGCTTTCCAAACTTTTACCGTCAAACCCGCAAACTAGACAATCATGATCCACGGTAACCACCTCATTGATAAACGTGAGAAGACCAGCTAGATCGACGAGGAACGATCTTTCGGGTATATATAGGGCGTGCCTATTGGTCATGTGCTTAATATTTTGCTCGATCTCATGATTGTTCTTGCCACAATAGAAGCAGTAATGGTTGGGAAGTACATGTGTCGCCTCTTCATCGAAATGGTCCTCTTCTATATCGGTACCTGAGCTGTCTTCATCACTTTCGTGTATGAGACTCCACTCGCTGTCGTCAGAATAGTTGATCTCGGAGTTGGTATCGACGGTAGATTCTACTTCTGACAAATTCACGGACTCACCAAGAGAAAACTCCGAGAATTCGGATGCGACGGAAGCTGCTGGGCTCTGCGATCTCTGCAGAATTGATGGAATATCCTCAACAGTGATACGGCCACGAACTTGCCCGCGAGCTAATTGCTTTAAATCCTTTTTCGTCAACTGTCTTTCTCCTTTACCAGACCTTCTGCGGTGGTTTATGTGAAATCCCAACTCGTCCTCGTCGGCCGGCTCCTCGTCCGCAGATTTCTGGGACGCCAAAACTTTTTCTGCAAATACTTCGGACAGGATGCCTGGCAAACCGGCCACTTTTCTTTTTAAGTTATATCTGTGCCATTCTGTCTTCATGTGTTGGCGTTGTATTTCAGCTGACAAAAAGCGGATTCCACAAGTATTACATGTGAATCCAGCAGTTGTGGGATTGGAACCTTGTGGCAAATAGTTCATGATTGACAAGCCGGGCTTAGGAAAGCAAAGTGGGGATAAAAAAGCTAGGATGCACAGTCATTGCTTGCCTGAGATGCGGGTGCGTACATTGCCACCCTTGGTGAGAGGAGCCTAAATATGCGAAACCGCATCACAGTTTACGTACTCCCCGCCAAATGAGAATGGACAACAGCCCCCAACCCAGGTTATTGATTGAATGGAGTGGTTACAAAAGTCAGGCTTGTCGCGGGACATTGTTTTTTTAATCCAAAAAAAACCCATTTATCCCAGCATGCAATGTTTACCATGCCCATAGTTCGCCCTATTGTATGACCGCGAACCTTACTGTACTTACTTGCGAGTAGGTTCATGTATAGGGTTCAGGAAGCACGGCCTTATGCCATCAAAATACTACCGAGTACGCCGGGACCGTCCAAGAGAATAAAACCGGGATAGTTCTTTCTTTTTACACACCACATATATCCTATTGTACATAGTTCTTGCTCACCTGAATTGAATACATCGCAATTACTGGTTCCACAAGTAAGAAGGGCCAGGCCAAACACGTCTGTAAAGCGCCATGCCAATGACATCCTGTGCACTGAGCCTGCCGTCGAAAGTAGACTTGAAGTAGCCATGCGTGCCCAAACTCTCCTTGATGAAACCGGTTCTGCCAGACTTGGTGAACAACGGCACCGCCTTGAACCACTCAATGTCCTCTGAGTTGAAAAACATATATCTGACAGTAATAAGTCTCTTGTGGATTTTGACAGCATGTCCAGTCAACACGACCCTTTCGGCCATAACCCGAGTGTGGTCGCAGTTCAAGAACGTGCCCTGCCCAACAAGTTCCAACAGGCCATCAGCCTTCTGTTTGAAGAAGATGGCTGGAGCATTGTAGAAAAGAGCCGGGGCAATTGCGGTGGCAACACAAGTGTCTCCGAAATGGGCAAATCTCTGGAACTTGTGAACGTTGTTAGCGTTGTTAGAGCCCTGACTGAACGTAGGCGAGATGACTTGACGCCTGAAGCCGTATTGAACCACGAGCGCCTCTCCAGAAGGCAAGGGCTTTTCGTAGTCCTCCCAGGTTTTGAAAGAGAAGTTTGTCACGGAAAGCTTGTGCTCGTGGGGCAAGAGCGAGTAGATGATGAAGGGCTTTTCGCTGATCAGAACATCGTCCAAAATGTATTTGGGGGCTCTGATGTAAAGACGCACGCGGGTGCCAATTACCACCTGAGCCTCTTTGACGGCGTCTTTCTGCAACTTGTTTTTCGTGGCCTTGTAGCTGCTGATCCTGAGCAATCTGCTGTACAAACTTGGACGCTGGGAGTCTTGCTCATCCCAGTCCCAGTCACATGTGCCCAAAGACTTGATGCCCCTGTACTCACGGAGCTTCTCGCGTGCAAGCTCCTTGGGGTCCAACTCGATTTCGTCAGGGAACTCCCTGTCTTCATTCTCCAACTTTCTGAACTGCCTCAACTGCTCTTCCTCCTCTTCTGGAGACAAGTCCATGAAGTGCTCGGACTGGAAGTCGCCAGCTTCGGTAGGCTCGTACTCGGTGGCAGCAGTTCCCTGTTCCACGTCCATTTCCTCATCGACGTCCTGGTCCATCATCGCCGCGTCAAGCTCGTCGTCGTCGTCGTCATCGAGGTCGGAAGCTCCCTCCAAGACGTCGTCCAAGAGCCATTTGTTCTGATACTCTGAGGTGCCCTTGGGGGCCTTGTATCTTCTGGCACTGCCAGTGTCGCCATCGTTGAAGTAGTTCTTACCCTCCATGCGGATACCCGTGCCATGCACGTCGTAGTCGAGCTCGTCGAAGTCGTTGTCCATGTCGACTTCCTCCGGGTTCAAGTCGTCCAAGGACTCTTGCTCCTCGGTGGGGGCAAAGGTTTGCAGCTGATCGTTCTTGTGCTTGGCGACCTTTTCAATGCGCTCTAGCTGGAAGTCGCCATGCCCGTTGATGTGCACGAGTCTGTTTGCGTTGAAGCCGGTTCCCCTGGCAACACCTTCGACAACAATGTAGCCTGCATCGTTGGCGTCCGAGGCATGCCACGAGACGTCGCTGGCCACCAAGTAGCCCCTGGAGTCTCTCCAGTTGACCGACTTGGGGAATTTCTGAGAGATGAACCTGAGACAATTGAGCGCCTCGCTCTTGTTTTCGATGGCGTACAACTTCTCCTCGGTGGGGAAGAAGTGCGAGAAGAACGACTCCAAGGACTGCTTGACGTCGGCCTGGAAATTCTTCTTGGGGTATGCCGATACAAGGTTGGACACGACACCCACGGCAGTGGCAATGCCTTGTGCAATCACGGCACGCAAGATCTGCTCGCCATACTCCTTGTCAACCTCCTCCTCTGCAGAGAGGCCGAAGATCACGTAGTCCGAGACCTTGGCTGCATCCAAAATGGCAATCAAGTTGGTGGGCTCGGGCAAAATAAAGCGTGTCGTGCACTTGAACTTGTCCAACTTCAAGCTGGTCACAGAGGGCGCAACAAAGTCGACTTGTGCAGCCAGCTCGTCGTCATTGGTGGATGTAATGAGCTGCGTGAGGATCCCCGCAGCAGAAACGTCTTGCGTCAACGAGATCACAGTGATGATCTTTTCCGCGGCATTGCTGCCCTCGAACAATTTGCGCACAAGCTTGGTGTCAAGGATTTTCTTGTCTTTCAACTGCTTGGCAGTGTTTTTGCGCTCGAGCTTGCTGAGCACACGGGTGGCTTTATTGGATCCAGCTGCGGCCTTCTCGACCTTGCCCTTGTACTGGTTTTTCAACTGCCCCTTGGTGGCATGTTTGGACTTGAAAGGCTTGTGGTCGTTTTTGAGCGTCGATCTGTGCGAGTGGCCACCTGCCATATTTGAAAGATGCGGTAGCTTGGCGTGGATCGGATACCTGTGGAGATGGGCTAATTTTCGTATCTACCGAGTCCGATGGGGCCGCTCAGCTCATCGCGCGAGCCTGGTGCGCCCAGGGCTGAAGCCCTAGATTCATACGCGATCACTTGGCGAGTGTGCCTCTGCACAGTGCACCCCACGTCAGTGCACCACGGGTCCGGCTGCTGTACGTCCCGCACGGCCCATATGCACACCCACGAAAATTTTCCCTCCACCGCACCTCTGATACATCATACGTATTCCACGCAATCCAGGATTCCTTCCAAAACATATCCAAAAGTTATAAATGTATGTCCTGCCAACGACCGCACGATATCCACGACTCCCCTTTTGTATCTGGGAATCACCACTCCACAATGTGCTGCACCTGAAGGGCAATATTTGAGATGGCTGGCGCCCTTTGGGCTACCTTTCTGGCCCCTCTGGAAATTTGCACGCGGACGCTTTGTTTGCATGGGCCCTGAACTTATACATAGAAGTATAACCGAAGGCTGTCACGCAATGGGCTGGAAAGTCCATCTGCCAGATGAGTAGATTTCTGCATCACTCGCAGACATGGTTGAATCGTGGGATACTTACCCTCAGACTTGTACTAACTACTCTAGCAATATGGCTCACGAAAACGTTTGGTTCTCCCACCCAAGAAACTTCGGTAAGGGTTCTAGAAAGTGCAGAGTTTGCGCTTCTCACTCTGGTTTGATCAGAAAGTACGGTTTGGACATCTGTCGTCAATGCTTCAGAGAGAGAGCCACTGACATCGGTTTCAGCAAGAACCGTTAAACAAACCAAAATTCTCCTGTTATCATGTGTATTTAGAGAATAAAAACATAATTGTTCACATGAGTGTAGAGTTGTAGGCTTCACCGCTTGTTGAATGACATGGCGTGAGGGGGTACTGGGGACCGCATCTCAGAATTTAGCGTAGGATGAGGCAGTCAAGCCTAGGGCAGATTAGCTTTTCTCCAAAGGGCTTCGGTCTACTTTGCGTTCTGGGGTAGGATGACTTACTACAAGGCGAGAGTTGGATACGTATCTACGGAAAGAAATGTGCCCCTTTTATATCGACATTCAATATCCATCGCCTCACTGAAGAGACCCATCGGATATCAAACTTCCTATAGGGTAAATGACTGCTCTTGGGAATGCAATATAATAATATATATGGCAACGGTGATGACTTGACAATTTGCATCATCCCGTCGTGGCAAATACTCCCGTATACTTTTTGATTGGGGAAAAAAGGAAAGCAGAAGAAGACGCTGCGGACCCGTGTCTTTATATAGTGGCGCGGTAGGAGCACGACTCGCGAACGAAAGGTCCACTTCATAGTGTTCCATGCCAAGTAGGGCTGCGAGGGCTGAAATGGATCATGTGTTGGTATCCATAAGGGTGCAAAGAATCCCAAGACACACCGCTGATATTGTAAAATTTTATGTCATTGCGGCACTGGTGGAATTTCAAGGCATTTCACGGCATTTCATGAACCGCTTCTAAGTTTGGCGGGTCTCTGACTATTATGTACTCGATTTGCCGAGCGGGTTGGCCCAGCCTGGTCATAGCGCGCCCCGCGAAAATATTACAGTACGTTCCAGAACTATACCCCTCCAGAAACAAAATTAAGCGTTCAGCTCTACACACAAATGTCGGGCATAGGCGGGAAAGCTTTTTCTATCATAGCCGTGGGAGCTATCGGATGGTACACCGGAGTCAAATTCTGGAGACCCCTCATCATGTATGTATAGCCGCAGTGTGCTGATGTATGGAGCAGTTTGACCAATGTGGAGACAGAACCTACTAACGCTACTTTAGTGAGCAACTCGAGAAAGACAACAATCTCGATAAGGGACTCGTGCCTCCAGAGTATGTGGACGATGCTCCAAAGAATTGGGAGGATGTAAAGAGTCTTTGGAAAACATCGTTACATCCAGAGCAGCACCCATTGGACGTGCGTGGAGCTGAGCAAGCAGCCAATATCGCATCGTCTGAGTTGGCCAAAATCAGAGAAAACGGGAACAAATAAAATAGCATAAATATATGTGGCGAGGAAGTCTATAAACGAACGATCATTGTTTTGCAATAAACGAGGATACACATGTCTCATCACTACCATGTGCATATTGGCGATACATCTGGGGACCTCCACCTGTGCCGCGCCTACATATAGCGTAGACAAGGGCCTCAAAAGCTCATCTCCTCCCCTACTGAAAGATTTGTATTCACAAGAAAATGGGAAAATTAAGGAAAGGAAGAAAAAACCAACGAGGCAGGCTTAATCCGGTGGCCAAGAAGATGGGGTCAAACGCCTCCAAACAGGAAATCAAGGACGAAACCTTGCGTCAAAACAAAATCGTACCTTTGATCGGCAAGTTGTCCTCATCTGCACCAAACGATAGGTCGGTCGCTTTGAGTGCCATCACTGTGCTTGCTGAAGACGAGAGAATGAGAAAAATCTTGTTGAAAGAGCGCTTGGTACCCACCGTTATGGAACAAACACTCAACGACTCCAACGAAGAGCTTGTCGTGGAGTCATTTGGTCTTTTAAGAAACTTGACTATCGAGGAGGGTTACGAGGTGGCCAAGTTTTTATGGCGCTCAAACATCTGGGCTTCTATCGAAAGTGGGCTTACCAAAATCGAGAACTCGCTCAAGTTTATGCAATCAGAGCCAAAAGGCATCGACAAGAAAATCACACACATGTTGTTTGACTTCATCGAGAATGTACTTTCTCTCATCGTGCTGATTGCTAGCTGTTCAGACGACCTTTATGAGAGTATATACTCGAAAATTGGCCGTGTTGTGAATCTTGTTATCGACGCACTCAACTGGAACATAGCAAAGTTGAGGACAGTGAAATTGTTCAACTCCCTTTTGGACTTCATCTATGAGTTTGCCTCCGACTCCGCGGAATTTATCACATCATTGGCCGATATGCCCTCATTTTCATTACCCAAATTGCTCGAGGCTGTTCAGCTGCCAGCCCACAAGAACAACAACTTGGGCAAGATCTACGTGCAGGGAATTTACTTTCATTTCCTCGAAGTCAAAGGAGATGAAACCACTACTAAAGATAACGCGTGTGCTCATTTATTAAAAGCCACATTTGACACGGTCACCAGCATTGACATCAACAATGTCAAGACTTGTTTATCTACTGCTGATAACGCACATGAACCAATACAAAAGCCAAAACCAGATGAAAAACTCGAAGATATCGATGTACCTTTCGGCGGCGAGTCTGCTGAAAAAATAAATGCACGTTCTGATCTTCAGGCAATTGACATTTCCATCGACTTGTTCACAAGCATATGCGAATACCTTGCTTTGAATGAGAGCGAAATCCAAGAACAGACATCTTTGAATGAGTCGCTTATCAATCTCTTCTTGGATGTTGCCCACCCTTCATATATGCATCTCCTAACTTTTGATCAAGAAAATGACGAAATTCTTCAGTTAACCTCGAAGTTGCTTATTGCTTACAACAACATGTGCTGGCTCTTCTTGTCCATGGATGCTATTCCAACTGCGTGGTATAGTAAGATTCCAGAATTATGGGAAGCCGCTGAAAAAGTTGCCAAGACTGAGAATTTGGAATACCAGCGTTTGACATTGAATATTTTCTGGGCCCTCACTAAGTCAGTCGGACCTGAGGTGAAGGATAAAGTATCTTTGGAAGACGTGAAAGGCCTTTTGACAAAATGCAACCTTTTGACTTCAAGCATGGGAGAGGCTAAAGAGCTTGATCTTTCATCCCTTGAATACGTTTTGTCTGCTATTGGGTTCCTCGGCAGTATAGCACAAGTGATCGGTAATACAGAGATTACGAGTGAAGTTTCTCAGCTTTTAGTTGTCTTGATCAGACATTTTGCCGCGTCTCAGAATAACATGAAAGAGGCAAAGGCAATCGAGATTCCGATCGAGTGTTTGAACTTACTTTATGACATCTTTGGGGATGCCAGCTACGAGTATGACCTCCCAGTGTTTGTACAACAGAATTATTTGCAAAAGTTAGAGGAGTTGGAGCCAATTGTTAAATCTTGTTATAAGCATATTGACAAGAACAAGAACCCAGAATTAAAGCTCCGCGCGGAGGAAGCCTGGACCAACTTGGGTAGATTCATCCAGTACAAGAAAAGCGAGAGACAATAATGTTAAAGCTGGCACACAGTTACTTTTTTACATTAACAATTAGAAACTCTATATTCGATAGATTTTTCAAACCCTCTAGTTTTGTTTCGTAGTAGAGCCAATTGATCAGGGGTGATGGTGTCTTTGTTTAATCAAGTTCAGGTGGAAAAGCCTCTTCATCGACAAGACTCTCGTAGTCACTATCGGATTCACTGTCCAGACTAGACTCACTATCCGGTTCATCCACTCCATCACTAGAGTCCACTGATTCCGGCACATTATCATGTTTCTCGGGCACACCTACTACACCCCATTTGATCTTGGTGACTTCCTCAAGCCTCTCAAGTATTTCCGTCATCGGTGTGAAGAGCCCAAACTGGCGGGATTCTCCATCGTAGGAATGAAGCATACCAGCGACACCCAAACCTTTAGTTTCCAGACTGCCCCGAACATCCTCTAGCTTTGTCAAAATCCATGCCCCACTATCGCCGCCTGCAGCAAAAGAAGTGGTACTCTCAGCGGAGTTCACGACAAATTCCGAAGAGTGGATTGCTCCGTCCATCCAGTATACTAGTTTTATACCGTTCAAGTTTCCTTTGGTGAACTTTGTAGTTGAGCCATACTTGAAAACAGGTATTCCGTTCATGTTAAAAGTCCCGTCACCGTTACGCGTGGAAGTGGAAACCATGGAGTCCACTTCACGGACACTATTCAATTCGCTCTCCTTTGTATGACGTCTAAGATCAATCATTCTTCGCACATATAAATTTTCGAACATCAACGATGGATCAAACTCATTGAAAGCGACATCGTCACCTAAATAGTTTTGATCGCAGTGTATCATTTTGTTGACTTTAATGATAGCCAAGTCACTCAAGCGTTTGTCTTGCAACAATGCGCCATCCTTATAGTTTTTGGCCTGTATGAGAGTTCTTTCACCCCAAATGATTTGGCCGAATCTGGTCTTTGGGAGATTTTTTTTTGCCGATTCCCCCTGAACAGCCAGCGACTTCACTTTTTTCATCGGAAATAATTCGTCAATTTGATTGATAATAGAGCTATACGCCACATGCGAGTCAATACGGCTAATGTACCCTTGCGTAGAAAACTTATCATGCTCGCTCAAGAGAGCATGCTTGTAAAGACTTATGAGTACAGCCAGAGGCGAAGAGATATATGGGTAGTCTGGGCCTTCGCCTTTGGTTTCAAGGCATACATGTCCACAAGAAATTGCAAATTTGGAGTTTGCGTATGACCGAAGATGGGGCAGCTGCTGTTTGTCGATGATCGGGTAAATGAATCCACCCATTGTGCCACTAATTCTCGCAGAAGTTTCTGTGGAGAGCGATAGTGACATTGGAGGGCGAGACGGATCCAAAGGTGTTCTGAATGGAAGTTTAAACTTGTGGGAGAAATCCGTAGGTTCTTGAGACACAAATGTTTCTGTTTTTTGTGAGGACACAGTTGCAGCCCCTAGCTCAATTCTGTTCTTTGCAACAATGACATGGATATCATCATAAAAATCCTGAATTGTAGTGGCAATTGTTGAATGATGATTGCCAATTGTTCGATATCCAAAATACAAACAGAGGACGTTCATATCTTTGCTTATTCCACGAGCAATAGGTGCAATAAAAGACCCATTTTGCTCGTTGACACCGAAATCATAGCTTGAGATTTTTGCCATGATTTTTCTAATTGAACCTTCGTTTTTATGTGGCTTTCCATCGTTCACGCCTATTGCGTAGTTGCAGGGCCTCGTCATACTTGCCAGAGCCAGCTGCGCAGAGTATATCGTGGTGCTTTTTAGTGTGCGGTTAAAGTCGTTGAAAGTTTTACACATAAGCAACTTGAGTTTCACGTATGCGTCATCTTGAAGAAGATTGTCGTAAAAATGCAAGTAGGTCTTGAGAATCCTCCGCACATCGTCATTATTGTAAGAGTTGAAACTCCACAGAACAAGGAAAGGTACAGAGTTCATGAATTTGATGTACTCCTCAAAAAAATTGATAATACCAATCACTGTGGTCGAAAGAGTTGAAACTGAGTTTGTGTACTGGCTCAGAAGAAACGAAATGTCTTGCCATAGCACATGTAGTTTGTCTGATATGAGTCGCAACTGAGAGGCGGGATCGCCACTGTTCCCAGCTACGTCATCATTCTGTGTATCTTCGGAAGCCTCCAATATCTGCAACGTCTGGCCGAAAGGAGCGCCCCTGTTGTAATTTTTCTTTGATCTCGAGCTTGTGTTGGAAAAATATGATGACTGTCTAGTGGAATGAGACACTCTGCTGGAGAACAAAGACCGATCGGGCTGAAGGGAGCTTTCTGCAACCAGAGATTCCACGGCCGAAATAGAAGGATTTAAATTTAGACTTGTATCATTTGTGAAGTTTCCATGGCTCTCGTTCACGAACATGGGTTGAAGTTCTTTGAGAGAGTCAGATTCCGAGAGAAGTGATTCTGTGCCTGGCGCTGCGGCTGCCAGCTCTGCCTCGGGGTCTTGCAGCTTTTTCAGCTTCCCAAGAAGTTTGTTCATTTTTCTGGACGCCATATGTTGTGTTATTGGAGTCGACAGAGTTCAAGTGCGATGCTGGTAAGAGCGTACCCACTAGTTTTTCTCTTCGCACGCTCTGAGGTTCGGGGCCGCATTCGCCGCGCCTCTATATACGAGCTACATAAGCTGGAATTGAGGGAATAGAGATCACGATATCTTGCAAGTATAATTTCTAACTGTAAACTGATCTCGAGAATCCAAATATGCCACGCCTATATGATGGGAAAATTTAGCGAGCCTCGCTCTGTTCAATCAATTTTTCATTTTAAAATAGTTTTTCTGTCGAGGCCCCTGGTAAGGGGAATGACTCAGGAAATTGTTCCACAGAATATCAACCATACATATCATTCTGCTAAGAGTCACGTTACAAATGAGCCGGGGCTTGAAATCAATGAAGCAGATTTACACTTAAATATTAAATTTTATACGTCTTGCTAAAAGATCGTAATTTAGCACAGCACCGCCTCAGGTGCAACAGACCAACCACGCTGGCGTGACCTGTCCAGTACCCTCGGAGCGGGGACTCCGTGTACTATTTTTTGGAGCAAACTGTGGAATTTATGCATGTTGGTGTTGAAGTTTCGATAGAATCAAATGAAACAATATCGAATGAAATAAAACGACATGACCAATTTTTGGCCCCGACAGTCTATTGCACCAGGTCCGAAAACAGCAAATGAAAGTCACCCGATCCGCGAAAAAATCTGGGGAATCTCAGCACACTGTATATAACGTCTTGGCCAACGCAAAACCTCCACCATAAAAAAGGCTAGTCCTTCCAAAGTCACACACCATCCTCTCCGTACTATTCCCCACATACTTTTTGAACGCATAGAGTCCTGAGATTTTCCTCATCTCCTCTTTGCCAAAGCCCCTTTCATCTGCTGTTCCCAGAACGTCGGGGAAAAAGTCACGCGTACCTGTCCACCACCTTCCATAATGCCCGTATACTCTGTCTCCCACGTCGAAAACGTCAGAATATGTGTGATCATGGTGGGATTGCCTGCCAGAGGCAAGTCCTTGATTGCACAGAAAATTGTGCGGTATCTCCTGTGGCTTTCTATTGCGGCCAAGTGTTTTAGCGTGGGCAGCTATAGAAGAGCGTTGGCGGGCACCTCGCCTATTTCTGCAGAGTTCTTCAGTCCCGACAACGAGGACGGCATCAGAACCCGAGGAAAGGCCATAGATATGGCAACCGCCGATATGATGCGGTGGTTCACAGAGGAACACGGTGTAGTGGGAATCATCGACGCCACCAATCTGACCCGTGAGAGAAGAGCAAGGTTGCTCAAGCTATGTCGGGAGAACTTGATCGAGCCTATCTTTTTGGAAAGCTGGTGTGATGACCCCGATGTGATCTTGTACAACAGCGCTGACGTGAAGACGACGTCGCCGGACTACGTGGACGTCGATCCGAATATCGCCACCAAGGACTTCTTGCTGCGGATCCAACACTACGAGAAGACATACGAGACAATGAATGTAGATGACGATAAGGACTTGACTTTTATTAAGTTGGTCAACGTTGGCTCGCAGATTATAGTCAACCGGATTGAGTCGTACTTGGAGTCTCGTATCGTGTACTACGTCATGAACTTACACATCAAGACCAGGAGCATTTGGTTGCTGAGACACGGCGAGTCCGAGTACAATTTGTCGGGAAAGATTGGAGGTGACTGCAATTTGTCGGAGCGCGGATGGAAATACGCCAAGAAACTCCCCGAGATTGTGCTCAAGTCCTTAGGAGAAGACAACGAACATACGAATTTGACTGTGTGGACGTCCACACTCAAGAGAACGCAACAAACGGCTTCTTTCTTGCCGTATGAGAAAAAGTTGGAGTGGAAGGCGCTAGACGAGTTGGACGCCGGCGAGTGTGACGGTATGACCTACGAGGAGATCGAGGAGCAGTTCCCAGAGGACTTCAAGGCCAGGGACGACAACAAGTACGAGTACCGGTACCGAGGAGGCGAGTCGTACCGCGACATTGTGATTCGGTTGGAGCCCATCATCATGGAGCTCGAGCGCCAGGAGAACATTCTCATCATCACGCATCAGGCCGTGTTGCGCTGCTTGTACGCCTACTTCATGAACGTGCCCCAAGAAGAGAGCCCCTGGATGTCTATTCCGTTGCACACGTTGATTAAGTTGGAGCCCCGCGCGTATCTGACGCTAGTGACACGCATAAAAGCCGACATCCCCGCGGTCAGCACGTACAAGGAACGAGGCACCTCGCAGCTCGGCGAGCTGGAGGTCAACACGTCCGTGAGCAGAGACTTGATAAGCAACAGCTCCAACGAAACACCGGGTATATAGCCAGGGACGTGCGGCAAGATGCGCCGGGGCAAGTAGAGTATGGGTGGCAATAACATTCGGACATAGTATGCGGAGCTCTTATCAACATCGATTTTGATTTCGTAGGTATACATATTTTACAGAACACTTCACGCAGTGCGGGTGCCGCCCCTAGTTCGGCGTGTGGTATCTCTTGGCTTGATCCCGCACCTTCTTGTCGTATGTGGCGCGGTCCTTGCTGAAGGCCTTCCAGGCCGGCTCCTGGGCCGGAGAGTCCGGGTTGGGGGTGTTGAGAAGCTCCTGGATGCCCAACACAATCTGCTTCAACGTGATGGCCGGGCGCCAGTCCTGCGATTCGTTCAATATGGACAAGCACACCGTGCCACTGGGGTACACGTTTGGATGGTAGAAGCCCTGGGGGAACATGACCTTGGGTGGCTTGGACGGGTACTCCTCGGAAAAGGTGATGGTGATGGGATATGTGGCGTCTGCCCAGAGCGTGTTTGGCTTGCCGGGGATCCCCGCCTCCCAGTGGGTCAAGTCCAAGCCGCCGTCCTCAGCTTTCTTGGGGCGGGCATAAAATCCAAACGGATGGTCCTTCCGCCATTGCTTTCTTTCTTCCTGCAAGCGGGTTTTACAGAGCGACATAGTTGGTTCTTTGGTGTGGAAAAGGCCTGTGCCGGCGGGAGGGTCTGGGGTAGGGTAGAGATATGGGGGGGGGGGCCAAGCAGAGGTGTTTTTTTTCCTTCTCGCGGTGCGGGTCTGGCTCCAGGGCGCCGTGCGCGCGGCGCCTATGGGGCCAGGGAAATCTTGGTTGGGGCGAGCGGCTTCAGGCCCTGGAAGTGCGCACTTGCTGGGTCGCCTACTACCTGGGTGGGTTTTGCAGCCACGGCAGACCTATGCCCCCGGTCTTGAATGGGAAAAACGAGGGTATTAGCATGCTCCAATGGGGCACTTCGGATGTTCTTTGAGTTTACAGGGTATCTGTGTTTGTAGGGTATACAAGTCGAGGCCTTGTGTGAGAGGCTTTTGGCATGTCGCAGCTGCTTCCAACGGCCAGTGGGCATCCAAGCAGACAAACTTCCAGCAGAAGTGATTCTTTTTTTTTGCGTAGACGGGGAAATGCTTGGGAAATGCTTGTGGTGGCCCTGCTAGACAAGACACTGCCGTGATATCGGACTCTGATGAATAATCCAGAGATAGAGCTCTCAAAACCGCGGCTGACAGACTGCCGTGGAGTATGTGTGGCGGGCTTTCTTTGGGGACTCGTATTCTTCTAGGACGCGGTGACGAGTACTCTTGGGTGATGAGCATTCTTGGTATTGAGAATCATGGAAGTCCTGATCTGGAAGCCTCGCGGATCTAGCCAACCGGTTGTATTGGGGTACGCTCGCGGGATCAGAGGCGCACCGGTGTGAAGAACCCAATAATACGCCGAATCGTGCCACGCCCATTTTTCTCCTGATATTCTTTTCATTTACACTCCTTCAATCCCACAACCCAGACAAGCGACGCAGAGCCCCCGAACCACATCTGCTGGAAAAACGTGTAAGGTATGCGTTCGCTCCGCTTATCAAAGTGGAGGGCCTCGGGCGCCAGGCCGTTCTCTCACCGCGGCCCGCGGACCAGCCCCGCATGAAGATACGCCCCACCTTCTTTTTTTCTTCGACGTTCATAAAAACCGGCACGCTCAACTTCCAGAATCATAAAACACTTATCATGGCGAGTGAAGAAAAAGCCGCGTCTATGCCGCCCACAGCTGACCTCGAAGACGACGACTTGGACGATTTGTTGGATGAGTTTGACGAGCAGGTCTTGAGCAAGCCGCCCGGCGCACTGGTGGCGGAGAGCCAGGATGGGCTTGCGGCAGAAACCGACAAGAATGCAAGCGCCACCCTCAATGATGAGTTCAAGCATAACATCGAGGATTTAATCAAGGATCTCAACATCGAGGACCCCGAGGCCAAGACGCAGTTCGAGCAATTAGTCAAGCAATTCGAAGAATCGCACATGGAGGAGGCCAAGAACGCACAGACGCCTCAGAACTTCGACAACGTCATGAAGGACACGATGGAGCGCTTGAAGAAGTCAGGGGAGAGTATCGATGAACAAATGAAAAAAGACCCATCTGCCGGAAATCCGGAAGACATGCTCACCCAGTTGTTGGCAGGCTTGGGTGATGGCTCTGCGGGGGACGGCGATCTTGATATGTCCAAGCTCTTGACAGACATGTTGGATCAATTGTCGTCGAAGGAGGTTCTTTACGAACCCATAAGGGATTTGAACGCGAAGTTCCCGGAATACCTAAAGGAGAATGAGGGGAAGATCTCTGCCGAAGATCATACAAACTACACCAAGCAGTACGAGGTTACGAAGGAAATATTGGCGGTTTTCGATGCTCCGGGATATGACAACAATAACCTGCAGCACAGGGATAACGTCAACTCCTTGCTAGAATCATTGCAGGAGCTAGGGAACCCTCCTACAGAACTAGTTGGTGACGAAAATGACTTCCCAGGGTTCGGCGGTGGCACCGGTGCCAGTTCTGGTTTGGACTTTGATTCAAACGACTTGCCGAAGGACTTCGAAAATAATTTGGAAGAAGGATGCAAGCAAACGTAAATTAGACAGATTATTCCAGTTAATGCGGCCGTTCACATGCTCAATCCACTGCGGTGGGCAAAGTCCTTGTAGTATTCAAGCATCTCCGGTGTGATACCCCGGGAGATCCCCTTCAACGCATGTTCGAAATGGCGCTCCTCAACGTTGTGTGTGTTTTTGTTCTCCATGATCGCCGCAAGCCCCGCCTCTTGACATAGAAGCGCCACCTCGGCACCCGAACAGCCTTCTGTGGATTGCGCTAGCTTTGTAAACAACGCTTCTGAATCACGCACATCAAACTTGGTGCATTTCTTGGTGATGAGGTCCAACCGAGCTTCAAGGTCGGGAGGTGAAACGTAGATGTGTCTGTCAAGACGACCTGGGCGCAACAAGGCAGAGTCAATCTCCGATGGCCTATTGGTGGCAGCAACCACAACCACTCCTTTAAGTTCTTCGACACCATCGATTTCGTTAAGCAACGACGTGAGAACATTTTGGGAAGCCAGGGTCGAGGCGTCTTCTCTGGAAGATGCAAGTGCGTCTATCTCATCAAAGAAAATAATGGAGGGAGCAGCTGCGCGTGCTTTTCTGAAGATCTCTCTGATGGTGCGTTCACTCTCACCGACGTATTTGTTGAAGATCTCAGGGCCTTTCACGGCCAAGAAGTTGAGCCCAGACTCCGAGGCCAAAGCCTTGGCTGTGAGAGTCTTGGAACATCCTGGGGGCCCATACAACAACACACCTTTAGGGGAAGATATACCCAAGCGCAGAAACGTTTCTGCCGCTTCAAGAGGCAACTGGACAACTTCTGTGAGTTTCTGTTTCAACTCATGCTGTCCAGAGATATCGCTCCACGAGACTTTGGGCATCTCCAAAAAGATTTCACGCATGGCAGATGGGCGTATGTCCACGAGTGCGGCTTCGAGGTCACGACATTCAACTTTAGTCAGAGGGTCGAGATGGTCGATGTGGGCCAAGTTGGCCATGCCCGAAGAATTCCCGTCACCCGTATCCAGGCCTTGGATTCCTCGGGCAATGGCCTTCATTACACCCTCCCGGCACAAGGCCGACAAGTCGGCACCTACGTAGCCATGTGTCTTGGACGCGATGGTTATGACGTCGTCCTCCAGAATTTGGCATTTCTGTTGGTTCATCTTGGCTAGCTGTTTTCTCAAGATGTCCGCACGGGCCTCGACGTCCGGGATTCCAACCTCGACTTCTTGGTCGAAACGGCCGGGGCGTCTCAAGGCAGGATCAATGGAGTTCGGCCTGTTTGTCGCTCCAACAACAACAACTCTGCCCGCATCACCCATGCCGTCCATCATGGTCAAGAGCGTCGCTACCACTCGGGACTCGGTTTCTCCTGCGTCTTCCAGGCCTCTCTTGGGAGCCAACGAATCGATCTCATCCATGAATATGATTGCTGGCTGGTATCTGACGGCCTCGGCAAACAAGTCACGCAATGCATTTTCGGTCTCTCCCAAGTACTTTGACACAATCAGCGGCCCGTTGACCATGAGCACGTGGGCATCGGATTCATGCGCCACGCAACGAAGAAGCATGGTTTTGCCGGTTCCGGGGGGTCCATGCAAGAGAATGCCGCGTGGTGGGGATATGCCAAAGTCCAGGAACAAGGAGGCGTGATGAAGCGGGATCTGGACCGTGGAGCGGAGAAGCGAGATGGGCTTATCGAGCCCACCCACCTGGTCAAATGCATAAGGGCGTGGTAGTCTGGGGAACTGCGTGGGGTCAACATCATAGTCCACGATGCCAATGTCCGTGTTTGGGATGCAGAGATGAGGCGGCGACACAAAAAGCTCTTTACTCGCTTCTGAGATGGAAAGCCCGGCCATTTGGGCCGAGACAGAGGCTATGGAACTGGCCGAAGAGGCGTTCAGGTCGATTCCCACGACCCGGATCGTCAGGTCTTTGCACGGGATCAGGAGCCCCGGATGAAGCAAACCTGCTTTCTTCAAAGCGGCCTTCGCCGATTTCTCGTCGATCCGGCCCTCGATTCGTGCACGCACAGCTTGTGCAAACGGCACCTGTTTCTGGTATCTGCTGATGGAGATACGGTCTCCCAAGAGAAGGCCCGCCAACGCGCGCGTTGCCTTTGGAACAAGGACCACGTTGAGCTCCTCGGATTCGTCTGTATGGTCAACCAATGTGAGAACATCAGAGCCACCTTCCTTGGATACCACCACGAACTGGCCAGGCGAAAGCTCCAATGCCTGCGCGATCTCTGGGTGTAGGTACACGGTCGTATGGCTCTTCAGAGTCGGTCTTGTGATGAACAGTTTCGGGACCTTTATTTTCTTTCCCTCTGCTGGCGCAGCATTGGGGGCGGTGGTTTTTTTCTTTGCTTTTGACGACATTTGATGGAGCGAGAGGTGAACGATGACGTGCGATGAGCTCTTGAATCACAGTATGGCATCACTATGCATTCCTGTGCGGGCCAACTCTGGTCCCGGGTATTAACGCACAGCCAATAATATATCTCGAAAACCAGTTGAAGATGGCTCCGAAATATATGTCATGATGCCTTTGATTGCGGGTTCTCCACTGAAGTCTGGTACTTGCAGTATCCGACATTATGGGCATCTGTGACTTTTTTTGGCCTGCCGTAGACAAAGCAGACGACACAGCGCTCACGTCTCAGAAATGCGGTGCGATGCCTCCGCCATATTCATTCGGGTGGAAAATTTCCCAGCCTCAACAGCCGCATGGCATGGCGAATCCATGAGAACAAAAACTACACAAACACACGGACTAGGTTTCTCTCGCATCTAAATAAAAGTGTACCGAGCAGCTTCGACGAAAACAGAACGACCACATGCAAATAAGCACACAGGCACGGGCAGCTATATGAATCTTAATGAGACCAGTGCTACGCCACCTACGCCGGATCCACTCCGTACCAGAGGTAGTTTCAAACCTTGAACTTTTTAAGCAGCATCGTGATCTGAGCTTCACACACAAAAACCAAAGAGAGGTGCCGTCGCTTAACGATGTGCAAGAGTTGACGCAGGCACAGCAAAATGTTCAGAGTCGGTACCAGGGTGTACTCGAAGAACTTTGTGATAGTCCCGAATTCGAGGCTGTCTTGCGGGTACGAACGGAGCGCGTGCAAGCTTTTCTAGGAAGCAAGCTTCCGCTCACTTTTCACGAGCTTCTAAGTATTTTGTGTGGCCTCTCGAACATGAACATAAAGACATCTCCACTCCCGACTGGCTCGTTGTTTGGCGATGTATTCACGCAGCAAGACGCCCTAAGACAACTTGGAGCCCGTTTCTTCGACTTCCATTGTGCCAACACGCTTGTCTTCGGCGATCTCCATTATTTATCATGCACTGCGGAAGAGCTCGAGCAAAGCATATCAATATTTCAGGACAAGGAAAGTCTAATAATGAAACTTATGAACGCCAGCGATTTGAGCGAGTGTGTCATTCCATACCGCGGGGTTCACTCGGCTGGACTCATCAAGAATAGAGCCACGGGCTTCAGGCAAAGAATAAAATCTCGAACGTGTGTGGCCAGTTTCTACTCCATGCTCGGAATATTGGTCCGGAAGTTCGGCTCCGAAGCCGTTGTGAGAGATTTTTGGAACCCTAAAATGCTACATCCCATACACGGACTATTGCGTATTGCTTTGAATGACAAAGAAGTCAACTAAATATACAAGGAAGCACAAAAAACGATGTCTCTCTTAATGCGCTCCTGTGCTTCTGACATCTTGGAGTGAAGCATCGAGTCTCCCACAATTAAAGCTGCATTTTTCACTTGACGACAGATTTCATCCAACCGCGTGATGACTCTGACAATCGTTCCCTCCAGTTCCACGCTTATCTGCATAATTTCACTAAAGGTTAACCCTCTAGCCCATTCATAGACAACATTCATCAATGCAAATCTCTTACGAGTCAAAAATTCTTCTTCCTCCGAGGTAAGCGAGACTTGGTGCTCATTGTAAATTTTGAGAAGTCGCTCGGTAATTTGCAAAATCCTGGTCTTACCTTTTTCCAATCTTGGAGTTAACGGTGGATCTTCTTCATCCTTCGAACGGCCCTCGTAAACGAAACAAGACAACAAGGCGACAATCTCCTCGGGCTCGAAATCCCCAAGGAAGTTGTCCAAAATGAGCTCAGTAAGTACAAGCTCCCAACCAGAGTTAATTTCACAAGCGACACGGCCCTTGAGCACAACATTTTGGTTTTTATCGATGAAGTCTAATTGCTCGAGAACCCTTAATCTCTGTTCATAATCTGGAAGTAACTCTAAGTTCTCATCCGAAATTAAGAGGTTCAAGTTTTCGATCTTCTTTTCGATTGTGTTCCGTTGGAGAAGTCTTGAGTAGACTCCTGCAAACTCAGGTCGATTATAGATTGTCATTTCACTAAATTTCTTTAGTAACTCATCTTTCCGTGCGACAAGTTGATGTAACGACAACTGCACTGTTCTGCTAAAGGAGACCTCCTTCAATTTTGACTGATAGTGGATCATCATTCTGAACAGTAGCACAGCCTCTTTCACTGCATCTGGATCGTTGTTCAATATGGCTTTCGTGTTGACCTTCAGTGTGTAGACACTGGCGAATTGGACATTTCCGTAAGGAACACTGGTTACCCTCAAGTCTCCATCGTATTTGATCTGTCTTAAATTCTTCCTAAGGTAGTCTTTGTTGGGGATGTATGGCAAACGACTGGCGCGACTCGCGTCTTCGTACTCTTTGCCATGATTGAAGGTCAAAAAGATATACAACTGGTTGGCAAAGTCAATCTTGAGGAGAATACCAAACCGAAGTACCTCATCTTCGTCTTCAAACAACATGAGCTTTCCAAATCTTAGCACCTGATATCTTGAAGAGGACAGTTCTTGACACTCAAGAACAATCTTCGTATATAATTCCTTGTATTCAGCCATGAGGCCGAATGCTTCCTGGAATTCTTTCGACTCTGCAGTTTCTTCCACCGTAAGACTTCTCAATGTCTCACTCAATTCTTCAACCTTAATTTTATGTTCTGGTAAAAGTGTTTGAGTGGAGTTTTCACTAAAGGAATGCTTGATCATTTCTTCGACACGCAAAGCTTCAATTCTGAGCAAATTCAAAATCATGTTGTAAGTCAATCTGAATTGCGACAGAAGCTTTGTTGGTTTACCCATAGTCACATCTTTGAAATCTGCAGGTTGGAGTGGGTGTTTGTATGACATGACGATCACCGTTCCAGTTGTATCTAGGCCTCTTCTACCGGCACGACCTGCCATTTGGGTAAATTCGCCCGGGAATAAGTTTCTGAATCCTCTTCCATCATGTTTCCTCAACTCACAGAAGACAACAGTTCTTGTAGGCAAGTTTAAACCCATAGCAAATGTTTCTGTAGCAAACAAAACTTTGATCAAAGACTTTGAGAAAAGAATTTCAATACACTCTTTGACAATAGGCAACAAGCCTCCATGATGAACAGCAATACCTCGACTAAGAAGGTCTCTAATTTTCAAGATTTGAGGCAATTCACGATCCTCTTTCTTCAAGCGTGCCACCGCACGGTCAATGAACATATGAATTTCAGAGCGTTCTCTGGCGGTACAGAAATTCACTCCGCTCAATGTATCAACATAATCTTCACATCTTTTTTTCGAGAAAACGAAGATGACAACGGGGAGCAATTTTTTCTCATTGAGATATTGCACAAGGCCTATCCATGTACTTTTGTTTGGACCATCCCTTGCGAATTGGGACTTTGCTTGCATGCCACCACGACCACCACGTCCTGAAATTCCTCTTCCTCTTCCTCCACCACGATTACCACCTCTTGCCGTGCCTCCCGGGCCCTTTCTGGAGCCTGCGCCCATGGTCACATTTGGAGGAGCCTCTTTCGTGTCGGGCATGAGAAGATCTCTGTGCTTTTTAAACTCTGACTCGCTGAAGACACCATTTGCATTGATGGCTTTGAAAAGATCGTTCTTCGCCCAAATAAAGATTTCTAAAGGAACTGGCCTCTTGGGTGTTGAGATGACATATATGTCTTTTTGCTTTGTTCTCCCAACCCAGTTTGCAAACTCGAACGTATTTGGAACTGTGGCAGAAAGAAGAATGTATTTTACATGATCTGGAAGCATAATAATGACTTCTTCCCATACCACGCCTCTTTCAATATCGTTCACGTAATGCACCTCGTCAAAGATGACGAATTCGACATCTCTGATGAGATCTGCACCTCGGTAGAGCATGGACCGCAAGATTTCTGTTGTCATGATCAAACAGTTCGCATCTGGGTTGATTTGAACATCACCAGTGATTAATCCGATATCCATATCTTTGAAAGTCTCTTTGAAATCCCTGAATTTCTGGTTAGAAAGAGCTTTGATAGGAGAAGTGTAGATAGTTTTAGTCATGTTTCTTGCAGCCATGGCGATAGCATACTCGGCTACAACAGTTTTACCTGCCGAAGTATGAGCAGCCACGAAAACCGAGTCGCCTTGCTCCAAATGATAGACGGCTTCCTTTTGAAATGTATCCAATTCAAACGGCCACTTCCTAGCCATATTCGGTACGATATCGTCAAAGTTTTCAATTTTGTGGTTCAAGTCCACCACATGTGCCCAATTGTGCTTGATGTCTGCTTCTGCATCCATCTTGTGTTGAAGCATTTTGTAGTCGAGCGGTTGATAGTCGTCAATCTCACCAATATCACCTAGCTCGTGGATCTTACGCTCTTTTTGACTTTCACCAATGTTAGAAGCATTCGAGTCATTTGCAATTTTGCTTGACGGCTGGCTTTCGAAGTCTTCGTCGTTCGTGGTCTCCTGCCCCAATGCAACGATTCCGTCCTGAGAACCCGACGACTCGCCCAAATCCAATCCCCGCAGCATTCCCTGTGGTATGTCAAATAACCCCTGATCATTTTTGTGCAAAAATTGAAACTCCGGGTTCACGTTCAGTTTTTTCAATGACTGGTTCGTTTGCGTCTTGTTTAGAATGCCTCCAGGTTGGAAGGGAAGATAGTTTGATTTACCCTGCACAGCATCCAGTTTGGCACCCAAGCGACGATTAATGGATAGAGAATTTGTAGCGTTGGCGTTGTCGACCTCAGAAAGACGCAACTCTTCTTGGAAGCCCGTGACGGATCCTTCTATACCACCTCTTTTGAACCTGAAGGATGTACGGTGGATCGCCTCCGGTTGGATCAAAAGATCCTCAAATAATTTCTGCTTATTAACGTCAGGTACTGATTGGACGAGTTCAAGCAAATCCCACGTGAGCCGTGGTGAAGGCTCAAGCAACTCCTCAGAAAGCTCCTCGGTGATGCTGTGAGAGTGCTGACCCGTGTTGATCCATTTAAGGCACTCCTCAGGGTCGAGAAATTCAGCAGCAGACATTTTACCTTGTCTTATATTTCGTCGATTCAAAAGCGCCCTTATTGAAACACAGTTATGGGCTTCCGTTTTTGCGGTGAGTTGTACTTTGTATTGAATCTTGCGTATATGACGCGAGGGTTGCGAACAGCGAAACGTTGGAGTTCGCGCCTCCAAAGCCAGTGCGAGATTTTGCAAGGTATTTTTAATTCTCCCGATGAAAGACATATTTCTTACATACTGAGGGGGGGGAGCTAATTTTAGATAATCATTTAGTTGGCGATATTTAAATTTATATTGAGAGTTGCGGTGAATAAGAGAACTTGTTATTCATTTCATATTTATAGAGAACTCATAATTTGGGCTTGCTCGCATTGATTCCTCCCGCGGTGGCTGCGGGATTGATTTCCAATTTGCCATTTTCGTCTTGCTTCTTGTCTTTCCCGAAAAACACAACGGTTACAGTCAAGTCATCTCTGTAGCGTCTGGAAACAGGATTTGGGATCGAAATAAGCATCAGGGTCTGTTCACGGGAACCACCATTAGACAACGCATTTCTGATCAAGTGCGTGGACACATTTTTATCTTCCATGAGAAACCCGCCGTGCGAGGACTGTCTATTTTTGCGAAATGGTTGTTTGCTGCTTTTGTCATTTGTAATATCGGCAACTTCTGGCAAGCCTTTTTCGCTGGATCCGAAGAAATTCCAGAATGATTTGTTTGGTTTGACCATCTTTTCTTTTTCCATCCACTTTACAACAAGACCCACAATTTCCTCGTTGGAGAGCATTTCGTAGAGGCCGTCGGACGCCATCACCAAGAAATCGTTGTTCTCCGGGCTGATTTTTGTTGTGGTGATAACTGGCTCAGCGGTGACATAAGGCGGAGATCTCAAGTTGTTCGGGAGTTTTCTGCCGAAAAACTGCTTGTAAATCTTTTCCTGGATTGATGCAGGGAGTTTGTAGCGGCAGTCGCCAAAAGCCCTCGATGGCTCCAAAGTACCCAAGACACGCCCATTTCTTATAACATTTGGCTCGTCCGGATGCTCGGAAATGATCCTCGCTACCTCGGTAAAATTGGAGCCTGTTTGGTCGATACTGAGTTGACGCACAGTCCATTTATTTTCCTTGAAAGAACCGAGAAGCGCCCGGGAATCACCGGTGACTGCGACTTTCAAGGTCTTTGAGTTGGTGTCGTAAAACGAAAGCAAAGCACAGGACCCAGACAAGGCAGGCATTAATAATTCTGCAGCCTTCGCTTTGTTATTATCGTTCAAGAGTCTCTCGATGTTCTTGTTTACGATTTCGTGATCCAACTTGAGGAAGCCGTTTTTGATGGCTTGGTCAATCGTTGAGCTGCTTGGCACATAGCGAAGGTTTTCCTCCTTTGCCGGCTTGAAAATCGTGCCAAACTCGTGAACTATGTACAGAATCAACTGGTCTCTCAACTTCGACGACGTAGTCCAGCCACCATGGCCGTCGAACACACCGAAAAACATCCAGTCTGTCGAGGTCTTGATGTTGTTGTCTTGCAAAATCGGTACCTGAACAATCTCCTCCGCTCTGTCGTCCTCGATGGGCGAGTTTGATGGAAGTTGGCAAATATCGTACCGTGTGACGCCCTTGCCACGGCTCACATAGTAGGATTCTTCAAATTGCCTCAATTTGGCACTGACCTGCTCCTCGTTCAAGAGAAACACGCCTTCTTTGTGTTGCTGTGCGCCCAATCCATTCTTCTGGAGCATCGAGCTTGTTGCTGACTGGAACAAGCCACTCTCGGTATCTGAAGGTGCAGATTTCAGCAGGGGAGCATTCGTCATTTTCAGGACATTGCTGGCCGACAACGAGGGCGGCACGCTGTCCAATTTATAGTGCTTGGACAGGGTCAAGGTGACGTATGTGCCCACAAACACTACGCCAGAAACGAGCGCCACGTTGCCCCTGCTGAAACCCCGCGGCACCTTTTTCCTGGTTGCACATGAGTTCGACAATAGCCTTTTTGAGGCCTGTAGGCGGCGAGAGGCAACGTAGACAAATCTGAGTCTGGGATTGAGGATGTACATCTATGAAGCTCCTAGTGTTGAGTGCGGAGAACCAGTAACGGAAGGAAACTCAATTCAAAATAGGCAACGTTTGGGCCGTATTTAGATTGCAAGTATTTTAGATTTCAAGTTCTATGATGGCGTTCTGGAACAGAAAAGGTGGTTTTTCTGGGTGCCTGGTTTGCATTCCTTACGTCAGGCCCGGCGAGTATATGGGCAGACAAGGAGAGTGCGGGATATATGCAGGGTCCCGTGGATGGGGACTGGCGTGGAAGTGGTGGTTTTCTCCGGGCCGTCCTAGCCTCAGATAAAATAATGCGACCGGGAAAGATCCGTGCTGTTCTGGTCCAACACCTACCAGGCAAAAGCTTAACCCGCGCCAGCGTCATTATCCAACTACAGGGAGAATCCAACGGCACGGAAAGGAAGGCCTTGAAAAAGAACCAATGCATCTACAGGAAAATTAATGTACTGCTGTTTATTAATTACAGGAACATCTGCCAGTCGCACCAACAAATTTATCTCATCGACAATTGCACCAAATCCTGATAGCAACACCACAACGTCAGTGCACCTTTCGGTGCACGGCACGCCTAGAGCACTTGGGTACAAAAAACTCTGCTTCACACGTTTCATTAACACAACTCCGATAAAATCATAAATGTCGGCGGTCGCCGCAGCCCCGCTTAAATGTTTCTTCTCCAAGAAAAAACGCTTAAGCAGCAACGGTGACTTCCACATCCACACCAGGCTCAATGGTGATCTGGGTGATCTTCTTGACGATTTGAGCTGGGGCAAGCAAGTCAATGACTCTCTTGTGGACCTTCATCTCGTAAGCATCCCAGGTCTTAGAACCCTCACCGTTAGGAGCCTTTCTGGTGGTGATCTTCAACACCTTGGTTGGCAATCTGATTGGGCCCTTCTTAACAATGTTGTTTTGGACAGCGTTGTTAATGATGTTGGAGCAGACCTTCTCCAACTGCTTGACCTTGGTGGAGGTCAAGGTGATTCTGATCTTGTGGATCTCTTGGGCTTGTTCCTGAACTTTCTCCTTGTTGATTGGGGCAGACATTGTAGTTATGACGTTGTGAAGAGAGGAGGATATCTGCTGTGGGTTTTTCTGAAAACTTTTGTCGGGGTGCGAGCCTGTCTGGTCACGTGAGATGAGTCTCTTAGGGCTTGAGACCTGATGAGATGCTCCTGTCACGTGCACATGTGCATTCGTGAGACAGCAGGCCCCATGAGGTGAACACTGGCGGTTACGAATGGGGGGATTTCCTGGACCATTTATCAAACAGCAGTCCTGTTTAGCCGGTCTTTGTTTTTTGTGTGTAGGCGATTCAGTTGGGATAACGGCTAGTATAGATATTTCTCATTACTCTTACAAGTGCGAGCAGTTCGCAGCGTCAATTGACCGCGTCCAGAACCTTCAGAGAGACGTATCTTAACATGCCACATGTCACCCGAAGAGATAACAGTGAAACAACTCAGTCCTTATTCTAAAGAAGACTTACCCTAGCGCCCGTTAATTACCTTCTATTGGTTTGTGGTCTATAAATGGCCAGCAAAATTCTAGTTGTGGCACACGGTAGCTAATCTTGGTTTATTTACAATCGATATCGCGGTATTTTGCACCCATCGTCGACACAGTGAAGAGCCTCCTGTCGCTCTGCTTTAAAAAAGGCAATCGCTCTTTGTGATTGCTGTTAATATCTTAGTTTGTCTCTTTCGTGGCTTAAACTTTCTATTCGGCGGTGGAAAGCTCCCGGCTGATTCCACGCACACTTTTCCACAAGACTTCCAGTTCCTTCTCGTCTGCATTCCCAGAAGTGGCCCATCTAATGTGGCCCTCGCTGTCTAGCACATACAAGTACCCAGCGCATGTATTACCGCACTTCAAGATAGTCTTGGCGTCCAAATCTAATAATCCATGTGGAATCAAGAAGTAGCTATCGTGCCTAGCGGGATTGACCTTTCTACGCAAGTTACCCTTTGAAATACCAGCAAAAAGGCCCTTAGCCCATGTCTGAGGAATATTCAAATCGACGATTTGTGCACGGGGATACTTCTCACAAAACTCTTCGTAACCTTCCTCTGTGAGATACTTCTCGACGTACGTGTTGGCACACTTCTCTCCCGAGATTGTGGAAAAGATTCGCAATATCGTGACTCGGTCTTTCAAGATGTCAGAAAGTCTATGCGTGTTGTTGGAAAGAGTTTTCGCCATCAAATCAGGAAAGAACTTCGACTTCTCTTTTTTGAAGTAAGACGCCGGGGGCTGGAATATTTTTCCCTTTGTGTTGTTAAATGACTTAAACTCATAAAACGAAGAATGCTTGAGATCGTAATCAAGTTGTCTTTGTCTTCTCTCTTTGGCCTCTTCGCTAAACATGTCCCTTATCGAAGTTTTCCTTTGACTGAGCTGAATCTGCTCATCAAACCCAAACGGTCTGGAAATCACTTCAGGTTTTGTGAGGGCCGGTTCTGACGTGGCCAATGCAGACTTAAGAAAGCCCGGCACTTTCTTTTGTTGTGCCCTTACATACACACTGAAAAAACGGGCACTCATTGGTAAATAATCGCTACTTAGGGGATTAGCTTGGTGATGATGCGCATTGCATTTGGCCTGAGAGTCGCGAGTGCATCCGGTTTCAACCCGCTCAAGTGGAAAGTCTATCAGTACTCCCATTCAAATAAATAATTATGCTAATGTAAATGCTTTGGGTTAAAAAAATAAAGACCAGTGTCTTCAATAGGGCTTTTTTAATTTTTTGGCAAACAGATCTCCATGTTGAAAAATAACAACTTGATTGCCCAAGAGCCATGAATTAACCACAATGTTCTCGCTCTTTCCAAAAAACGCGAGGAAGAATGTTAAACTATAATTGCAAATGAAGGCTTTAAAATCCATAGAAGAAGAATAAGTAAAGAGAAGAAAGCAAGCTTTTCTAGGTTCATATTTATTCATCGATAAATATCTTCTTAAAAACCACTATTTCAAAATTGTCCTCTTTTGCCTAATATTTCCGACGACGTTAGGCCCACCAGCCACCTGCACCTCCCAGTGCAACCGGAGAAAAAAAGTCGGTCGTCTTCATGAAGTCTCAACATTACCTAGCTCAAAAAACAACAACCGACCAGCGTATCACAGTCTGAACCAGCTACCCATAAAAACACCATGAGCATAAACCTAAGAGACGGATTGCTTGGCCAGTCTGTCGACCATGTCCTCGAAGATCTTCTTGTGAGATTCGTCATAAATGTACCTGACGAGGACTTGTCCTCCATTGAAAGGGTGTTTTTCCAGGTCGAAGAAGCTCAATGGTTCTATACCGATTTCTTGCGGACGCTCAACCCCGAGCTACCAAGCATGAAGATGAAGAGCTTTGCTCCCAAAATATTGAACAAATGTCCGTTACTCTGGAAATGGGGCGACCCAGCCGACGCATTGCCTAGGTTCGGAAAGTATAAATCCACAATTCCTGTCAGGGGAATTGCCATGTTAAACAAGGACTTGTCCAAACTAGTATTGTTGAAAGGTCTTGAATCAAACACGTGGTCGTTTCCAAGAGGAAAGATATCTAAAGGCGAGGCTGACCTAGAGTGTGCTATCAGAGAAACACGTGAGGAGACGGGATTTGACGCTCGTGAATACGTCAGTGAAAATGCCGTGCTCGAAAGAACTATCTACGGCAAAAACTTCAAGATATATTTGGCAAAAGGTGTCCCCGAGGACCATGTTTTTGAACCTCTCGTGCGGAATGAGATTGCGGAAATTCGCTGGTTCGACATAAAGAACCTTCTGAAACTCGTGAAGAACTCCCCCAACAAGTATTTCGTGGTCAACACACTTCTCAAGCCCTTAACTAAATGGATCAACGGCAACAAGGGCTTGGTCAGCGACGAGCAGTTGATGAGGGATGCCGAAATCAAGTTGAAGGCATTGATGGGAATCACTCCCAGCGCCCAAGCCAACGCCGATGCTGGCAGAGAATTGCTCGACATTTTGCAAGGAGCAAAGCCACAGACCCCCCTTTCCAATGTTCCAGTTGGAGGACTTCCAGTGCCGCAGCTGCAACAACAGTTCATCCAAATGTCACTTCCACAGCACTTGCAAAGTGTGTACTCGGGATTTGCTCATATGCCCCAGTTCTTTTCTCCTTATACTCAAGGCCTGAACCATACTTCAGTGGTTTCCCCACCTGAGTTTATTCCACCACATTTTGAGAACGCCAAGGTCTCCTCCGCTCAGCAAGGCTCATACGAAGCTACTCAACAGCCTCAGGTTCACACCTCGGCATCATTGCCCACAAACGCACAAGCGCTGACCAACTCCAAGGAATTGTTATCTATATTGAAGGGAACTACTACACCTAAGAACACTGGAGTGCCTGACGTATCCCCTCCTCTGAATAATTTGCAAGATAAGTCCAGCCCGGCAGAAGAACTTCTACTGATTCTCAAGAAAAGCAAACCGAAGCCTAAGGCAACACAAAAATTGCCTGCCGATCCTCCTGTCACAACTTCCCGGCCGGATACGCCGTCCAAGAAAATCACCCTATTGAAGCGCGACAAAACCGCGTCCGAGAGCAATGCTTCGGCCACACTCTTGGGAATTTTAGGTAAAAAGCCTCACACTACAGAGACAAATGTTCCACAATCAGAAGAGAAACCTGTCACGGAAAGCAACGCCAACAATTCTGAAACACTAAAATCTTCTTCGAACGGACACCCTATAGAACAAGGAAAGAACAAACTAGCATCAGCTGAACTATTGGGCATACTCAACAAGTCAAAAACAGGGGAGCTATCTGGAGATAATTGTATGAAACTGCAGCTCGAATCATCAGAAACTTCTTCGAGCTCCGCTGAATTGCTCAACATTTTACATGCAAAGAATCATATCCCTATCAGCAAAGAAGAGGCAAATGGTGACACGCCACATATTTCAGAACAAAAGCCTATACGCCTTGCCAAAAGGAGTGAAGAGGTACCTGCAGACCTTAAAAGTTTTTTCCAAGGTGAAAGTCAACCAGGCAGCGAGCCCTCGTCCCAACCAGCAACAGATTTGAGTGCTGGAAACCAAATCTTGCGTCTCATAGGTAAAGACACGGAAGCAAACAACTCAAAGGCCCCTCGTAGTGGTCAAGAAAATGATGAGAATTTTGACGACTTCGATGACTTCGAAAACTTTGAGAACTTTGATGACTTTGAAGACATCCAAGGTCCACCCAGTCACATTTATGATCTAATCAACAAGACGTTGGATGCGCAGATGGACGAAGAAGATATGTTTGAGGATGCTCATTCCCACATGCTCCCTGTCGAATCTCAGACTGCTCCTGCCGAATTCCTGCCGATTACTCATGAAAACAAAACTGCGCCAAACCACTTGTCAGCATATCAAAATACTTATGGCTTCCCAGATGTCGGGATCAACAAAAGTGTCTCAACTCCGCAACCTAAGCGCGCACCTTCAACTAACGGGGCAGATATCCTTCTGCTTTTGAGACGAAACTAATCAATTACGCTACAGAGTGATCCTGTTTCGAATTTATACTAATCGATGATCATTAAAAAGAATCTGTAATTATGATTTTCCAGCAGTTTAGCCCCCGAAGAAAAAAGCTTGCGCATTAGTGCTTATTGTCCTGGGCTTTTTAGTATTTTGTTTGACTGATTTCAGCTTATCTTGTAAGCCGACGCGACCAGCGCGTTCAAAAATGGGCGGAGATTGGATTTCCTGGACAAGAACCGGAGCCGGGCACGGTTTCACCAATATGTCAATGTCTTTCATGTAGGCGAACGGGAAGGTCAAGGGCCGGTTCATGGCACCTAGATACCGTTGCTTCCAAGCAGGAACAAAATTGTCCTCCACATTTTCTTTAAGAGGGTCCACGACAGCAGAAAAGAATTTTATATCCCACAACATCTTAGATGCCACTAAGTCATTAGACTGTCTCAGTAGAAAGTGGAACTTGAGGCCCAATTTGTATTTTGATGCTGCTGCGAATTTATCGTCTTTTCGGACCAACCTCCATTGTGTTCCGGTCACTATGCTAGTATCATTAGAATCCTCAATTCTTGAGAACAGCTTCTCGAAACTTTCCAGTAACAGGAGGCGAAGATCTGCTTCAACATACGAAAGCTTTGAATCACCGCAGTCTTTGAGCAAAGCAAACAAGCCTTTCTCAGTGACGTATGGACATCCGGAGAGTACTAGAATCTGAAGATTGGACTCTCGCAGCGTCAACCGAGATTTTATTGTGTAGAGAAGCTGATCATCAACTTGACGATTTCCCGATAAGTCTAGAGCTCTTAAGGAGGGAATATTACACAACGAAAGAATGTCAGAAGTCGTGAAAGGAGGCATTTTGGAGCAGTCGATGGCAATAGAAGCTTGATCCAAGCCACTGACAAAAGTTACGAAGTCATTGATGGAAATATTTGAGAATACATTCTCAACTCGATGTTTCTTGTAGAACGGAATGAGACACGCGTTGAGAGCGCTGTTCCGCAAACCTTTCAAGCTAGTGTGTACAAGATTCACGTCAGTGTTAGTAGAAGCATGACAAGAGAAAGAAATTTGATCTCCAAAACGACGAGCAAACATTCGAAATAGCTCGGGCAGATCAGATCCATTTTTCAAGATCGTGCTCCACACGCTCTGCCAACAGGACCATGGCGCTTCCTCGAGGTACGATGGCGAGAGCGCATCAGAATTAGCGCCAACAATTTCGGCACATCTCTCTCTTAGTGAACTCGTAAATTTGCCTCGTCTTTCTGTGTTGTTGACAAAAGTTTGGTGCAATGGAGGTACGTGCATCCACAGGTATAGAGACGAGCCGGAGGCACTGAACACGGGCTTCTCTACGACTGGTTCTGGTTCCTTCAGCTTCAATATCTTTCCCTTTTTACGTCTACGACGGCGGAAAGACTTCCTGACCCCCTTTTTCCGATCATACTTCCGTTTGCCGAACATGTCTATTGAAGGATGGTACCTCCACTTGTTGCGAGCCCACTGGGATGCGCAAAGAGTCCACGCAGTCTCATCGCAAGTTTGGTACGCATCGAGTTTCTCGTATGTAGGAGAAGAAAAAAAGTCGTGGAGTACATTGTGATTACAGTCTCAAAGTCAGGAATTTCGTACTGGGGAGTATTTTGGTGGTCTTCGGAATTTACCTCTCTACAGTTGAAACATTGCAAGGATACTTAGCCCACACAAATAAAGAAATCCAATATGAAGCTTGATACATCGCACATGCGGTACTTGACCGCAGATGACTTTAGGGTCCTTCACGCAATAGAGATGGGATCCAGAAACCACGAGTTGGTGCCCACGCAGATGATTCATTCCATTGGAGGGCTCAAGTCACCTTCGGGTACCAACAGGGCCCTTGGAGACTTGGCCAAGTTGAAATTGGTGGCGAGATTGAGAAACGCAAAGTACGATGGATTTCGTATCACATACCTGGGTTACGACTATCTTGCTCTCAAGCTGATGTTGAACAGAAACACTCTCTATTCGGTGGGTTGCACTATAGGTGTAGGAAAAGAGTCAGACATTTACTCTGTGAGTGACCCTAACGGACAGCAGAAAGTGTTGAAAATCCACAGATTAGGGCGCACGTCTTTCAAAACAGTCAAGAATAACAGAGACTATTTGAAAAACAAACTGACGTCGAGCTGGATGTATTTAAGTCGCTTGGCTGCCGAAAAGGAGTACCAGTTCATGACTGTTTTGTATGACAATGGCTTTATCGTGCCCACGCCTTACGACTACCTGAGGCACTGTGTGATGATGGAATGGATCAGAGGCTACACCATGAAACACATGAAAAAGTACCCCTCGTATAAAAAGTTGTACTCCGACTTGATGAACTTCATAGTTAAGCTTGCTAACCATGGTCTCATTCATTGTGACTTCAACGAGTTCAACATCATTATCAGAGACCCTGAGGATGCCAAAGACCTCGAATTCGACTTTGTCGTAATCGACTTCCCGCAATGTGTTTCGATCGAGCACGTGGATGCCAAGTTTTATTTCCAGAGAGATGTTGATGGAATTAGATCATTCTTTGAGAAGAAGTTCAATTACACACCCGAGGACGACTCTACGATGTTCGATACTGAAGGTTATGGTGAGGGCTACAAGCACGCCTACCCTGACTTTGGTAGAGACGTTCGGAGGGTAAAAGAGTTAGATGCCGAAGTGAAGGCGTCTGGATGGACTAAGAAGAAGAACAGAGAAGACCGGGACTTGGAAGCTGCCGTTGAGGGAATGAGAGCAATTGACCTCGATGAAGCACAAGAGGAAAGTGACTCCGCAGATGCCGACGAAGAAGGGCTGGAGGCAGAGCTGGAAGACGAATACGAAGATGAACTGGACATTTTAAATTCCTCTGAAGAGGTGGTTGATGATGAAGAGAACGAGAAGATCATCGAGGCGATATCAGCTGGTGGCAAGAACCTCAAAGTTGACAATCTAGGAAACTATATCTTAGACGAGTAAGCTTTTTTTCTTGGTTAAAAAGAGATTCTCATGTTCGTATATTTGTGAAACAGTAGAAGCTGAACGAAAATAATAAAATGATTTTCTCAACACTAATTAATACATCATCCTTTTACAAATGCTTAACGGGTAGCCATACCTTTGGTAACAGCTCTCTTCAAGGTCAACTCAGCCTTTCTGTAGTCGTCACCAGTGGAGTCCTCGATCTCCAAGGTTTGCAAAGCGTCAGACAAAGCAGCCTCGATCTTGTCCTTAGCGGACTTCTTCATCTTAGCAGACAAGACTGGGTCAGTCACGGTGGACTCAACGGAAGCGACGTAAGCCTCCAACTTCTGCTTTTGCTCGTGTCTCTTGGCGAAAGCGTCGTCAGAGTTCTTGAACTTCTCGGCGTCAGAGATCATCTTCTCGATCTCCTCGGTGGACAATCTACCGATGGAGTTAGAGATGGTGATGTTAGCAGATCTGCCGGTAGACTTCTCGAGGGCGGTGACCTTCAAGATACCGTTGGCGTCAACCTCGAAGATAGACTCCAAGACTGGCTCTCCAGCTGGCATAGGTGGGATGTTCTTCAAGTCGAACTCACCCAACAAGGTGTTCTCGGAACAGTTGACACGCTCACCTTGGTAGACTGGGAATTGCACAGTGGTTTGGTGATCAGCAACAGTGGTGAAGGTTCTTCTCTTGATGGTTGGGACAGTGGTGTTTCTTGGGACGACTGGAGCGAAAACGTTACCTTGCATGGCAACACCCAAAGACAATGGGATGACATCCAACAACAACAAGTCCTTGGTGTCCTCAGAGGTGGACTGACCAGTCAAGATGGCACCTTGAACGGCAGCACCGTAAGCAACAGCCTCATCTGGGTTGATGGACTTCTCCAATTGCTTACCCTCGAAGAAGTCAGACAACAACTTCTGGACCTTTGGAATTCTGGTGGAACCACCGACCAAGACGACCTCGTCGACGTTAGATCTTGGGATCTTGGCGTCCTTCATGACCTGCTCAACTGGGGCCAAGGTGGACTTGAACAAAGCAGCGTTGATGTCCTCGAATCTAGCTCTGGTGAGGTTCTCGGAGAAGTCCTCACCGTCGAACAAGGAGTCGACCTCAACGGTGGTTTGGGTGACAGAAGACAAAGTTCTCTTGGCACGCTCACAAGCAGTTCTCAATCTTCTCAAGGCTCTGGAGTCACCAGAGATGTCAAGACCGGTCTTCTTCTTGAAAGAAGCGGTGAAGAAGTCCAACAAGTTGGTGTCGAAATCTTGACCACCCAAGTGAGTGTCACCAGCGGTAGCCTTGACGGTGAAGACACCACCAGTGATGTTCAACAAAGAAACATCGAAAGTACCACCACCCAAGTCGAAGATCAAAACGTGTCTCTCCTTCTCGGACTTACCAGCACCCAAACCGTAAGCAATGGCAGCGGCGGTTGGCTCGTTGATGATTCTCAAGACGTTCAATCCAGCAATGGCACCGGCGTCCTTGGTAGCTTGACGTTGAGCGTCGTTAAAGTAAGCTGGGACGGTGACAACAGCCTTCTCGACCTTCTTGCCAATCTTGGCCTCAGCAATCTCCTTCATCTTGGTCAAGACCATAGAGGAGATCTCTTGAGGAGAGAAAGTCTTGGTCTCCTCCAAGTAGTCAACCTCGATCAATGGGTTACCGTTGGAGTTGACGACCTTGAAAGGCCAGGTTTGGATGTCCTTTTGGACGGACTCATCGTCGAAAGCACGACCGATCAAACGCTTAGCATCGAAAACAGTGTTCTTTGGGTTCAAAGCAGCCTGGTTCTTAGCAGCATCACCAATCAATCTCTCCTCAGCGGTGAAAGCGACGAAAGATGGAGTTACTCTGTTACCTTGCTCGTTGGCAATGATCTCCACAGCGGAGTCGTAAGTAGCAACACACGAGTAAGTAGTACCCAAATCGATACCGATAGCACCCTGGAAAACACCGTCAGCCATTTTTATAAACTTTTAATTTTCTGAGAAAAGGAGGAAGAAGTGTGTAGAGAGGGAAATAGCGACATTTAAATGAGAAAATTTTTCGCGCGAATTTTTTTTTTTCGAGCAGAGCTTCGTGCCAGAAGCCCAACGGAAAACCCGAACCTCAGTTATTGGACGTGATGACATATACGCATGTGAGTAAATCTCAGGAACAACCATCGGAATGTCTAAACCAGCAGATTCACGGTACATTGATCATCGAAGGGTGGGAAAAAGGTTTCATTCGCGAAACCCCATAGGATTAATAGGTTTATGCTAGAAACGGAATCGGGTAGAGAAGAATTATTACTCCCAAGTCTGAAATTCGAAAGGATGTTGGACTAAGCGAGTAATTCTGCGCACCGTATTTTTCGCAGCCGCTATGCAACCTTATTTGCAGCACGGGGTTCACCGCTGGTGTAACTTATCTGCGAGTTCCGAAAAAACATTGCATCATTTAACCCTAGATGTTTCGGTTATGAGAGTCATTCCTAAAAAAACTCACTTGCTGCGACATTCTAGTAAAGCTCTCCGAAGCATGACCTTAGCCTGGGCGACTTGGTGAGGTTTCCCCTTTAGTGAGATGGTTTGGGGGAACTCCTGCGTTCGGAATCTGCTATTCATTGTTTCTAGTGTGACGGGCAAAACCGAGATCCGGCAGTGAGTTGCCTCGCGGATCACGTCAATCCTCTTTCCTTGGGGCCCAATGATGGCACTCACTTCACTTTTGGACAACCGTATAGTTTCAGTGACTTGAGCGAGATTCTCATTGGAAAATGCATTGGTGTTTTCATTCCGATCGGAATAATCATGCATAGTTCTTAAGGGAACGCGGCCCCAGCCTGGAAAACCATCTTCTGATTCTGTTTCCAAGTCTTTAGGTTTCATTTTGTGAACCAGAATCTCCTGAGAAGCTACAGAAGCCGGATGACTTCTGTATATTTCTATCGTATTGCTGGGATTTTGCGACGATGACAAACGACTGACATTAGTGTCTTCACGTCTTGGAGGAACTCCAAAGAGACGATTTCCTGAAGCCGAAAGAGAAGGTGGTGGTGGTGAGGAAGCTTCAGGGTCTGAGACTATGCTCAGTGGGTCTTTCAACTCTTTCAAGAAGATATCCACTTTACTCGCGATTTTGCTCAAGGGTACACGGATAGAATACCCAAAGAAGGCTTCTTCCAGAGCGTGTACTTGGGCATTCAAGTCATCCACTTGAAACCGAATGATATCAAAGCCTGTGGCAAGCAATAGTTTCAAAATGTTTTGTCTGCTGCCTTGCAAAGTAACTCTCCAAGACCCCGGCGCTAATTTCTTGAAAGAAACATGAGTGTCAGGTCTCTGGGGACGGACCATGAACCCGAAGCATTTTTCCCAAACTGCAATGGCCAATACAACTTCGTGAGTTGTCAAAGAGACTCTTACATAATGACTCGGCTTTTCATGGTTAAGTAACACCTCCAAGGAAAACGCATAGTTTGAGAAGACTAGAACCTCAATATTGTGGAGATTTTCCAAAGAATACATGTCTTACAAATTTAAGTTGTGTAATTCTCGAATCTCTAATGAACGCAGTGCCGGTGACTTCTTCGAAACTAATATCTTGTCCAGACGAGAGGTTCGCTTGAACGGGTACAAAGTAGGCGGCTAAAACAAAAATATGTAGGTAAAATGCGACGCGCCTGTGCGGGACAACCGAGTCTATAGTGGAAGCTGCTGCTGCGAAAAGCTGTTTACAACACTCAAGGGAGCTGTGACAAGACAAATATAGCATAACCCAGGGACATATATTGGTTCTCAATGCGGGGTAGTGTATGAACATCTGATCCAGCTTCAATTGTAAAGACTCAAACACCCCCGGGTTGAATCTGTCCTGGATATCTAAGATTGGGCATCCTTCCTCTGAAAATCTTGATTTCTGAAGTTAAGGACTCAAATACGAGCCACATGTTCATGGTTCTATTCATGGGTTCACTATGTTTGTTTGATGCTGTGAATTCGCTTAGCAGCCTGATATAGGAAAAGATACTGTTGCACAGTTTGGACCATCATCATTCGATGATCACGAAGAGTTTTCACAGTTTCAAAAACAATATCAGTCTCTGGGTCCTTCGCAAGATCTGCTCTAATAAAATGATCTATCGCTATGAATGTGCCCGTTCTACCCACCCCAGCAGAACAGTGCACCACAGGAACAAGATTTGGATCTGTTTGCTTCAATGCAGAGATCTCTGCAGAAAGCAGAAGAAGGGGCTGCATTGAGTTTGGTGTCAGGGTGTCTCTCCAGCCCAGATAGTAATAATGGTATACAGTCTTGGAGACGTCACCCGATTGTAGACGAAACCTGGTAAGGACAAACAAGTCAGTGACCTTTTCGCTGACCCATGATAGCCTTAAGTCGTTCGGCGCTAGACGGTCTGAGTCTAACATTTTGCCCATATCCCACGCACCTTCCTCTCTCGTGGGCCAGTACTGGAAACACTTCTCACGATTCAGCTCAACCAACGGGGTTACCATGGCAATGAATATTGACAGTGATCCGGATTCTTGCGCCTGTGCGAAACACATGGCCCAAAAATGGTGGACTGTGTTCCTTAGTGGGCCCTGTGCGGCAATGTACTTGCTACCAGCTAGCTGGACATAGGACGCATTGATATAGTCCGAGCCGCCGAGTGTTGGAGACAAACTTACTCTTGTCTTATCCCAGGGTAGAACGTTTGAGTAGCGGTTTCTGTTTCTATTCACTGGATCGAAAGCCGCATTCACATTCCATTGTGATCTGCTGCTTGGTTCTAAGGCTTCCGAGAGATGAGAGTCACAGTATGCTGAGATTTTTCTGAAGCCAGCCCGTTGCTCCAGCTCGGAAATATTCAAGAATCTCGGTTTGACTATCATTTTCGCTGAAGCAAGATTGCGATGGTTAGGCTCGACTTGAAGCCCACTGAAGTTTCATGTCAATTCGCTTGCACTCTCAGACCTATGCACAGGCACTGCCCATAGTTATGAGCATACAGGACAATATACTGGGGGGAATGGACGAAAGTGCGTCAGATGCGCAGACTCGTCATCTTTGTTGCAAAGGACCGCAGCTATCTGATGGGAAGCCTGACCCTCTTTGAATTTTCTGTTTACCTCATTTTCAGTAGTTCAGGAAAATGCACTATTTCTAGTATTCCAGAAAATAGCTAGGACATAGGCTTCATCGTCAAATTTTCTCGGTTACCTCGACGCAGTCCATACTTGCCGCAATATCCAACACAGCACTAGCAACGACAGTCCCTGAAAAAGCTACAATACAAGAAAAAAAAAGGAGAAAATCAAAAGAAATAGAGAACAACCTCACACGAAATCATCTCACAGGGGATGGCTGTCCCAAAAGTAGTTCTCGCGAATTTTTATGAGGTTCTATGATCTTATAGTCTGGCCGACCAAGGCCAGCAAAATACGAATGCGGCAGTTACAAGAGGGCGTAATTGTAGATCACGTTCATTTTTTTGGTTGGCTAAATGGTAGCACCGCATCACTCGACCAAAGACACCACTTGCATCTTCAATCTTTCCCCAACGATATCGTCTTTTGGAATCACGCCCGCCGTTTTCAAAACCTCTGCCGTGTTCTCCACCACGGTGTGCCAATCAATTGGCTTCACACCAATCTCCTCGTTGAATTTGACAGTCGTGAGCCACTCGCGGGCATCATCTACGGAGTAGTTCAAGTGGGTAGAGATATGGTCGACGGCCTCCTCGGGGTTCTGCAAGAAATAAGCCACACCTTTCTTCACGGCTCTCAAGAATCCAGACAAGTTGCTTTTTCTCGTCTCAAAGACGCGTTGGTTGGCAGTGAAAACCCACGACGGCCACGGGGTGTAGATCTCGCCAATTCTCTTGATTTCCCCGGAGTCGTAGTATTTCTTGGAGGTGAAATGCTCCCACATGAATGCCTCGGAGTCGACCTGCTCGCCGGAATCGCTTCTGTACTTCAAGTTCACCGAGTCCCGCAAGTTCTGGAAGTTGTGTACGACTTTGAAGTCACTGAAATAGGGCGCAGCAAAGTTGTTCTGTAAGCCCAAAACAAACGACATCACATAGGAGCCAGACCCAATTCTAGACACGCCAATCCGGCTGCCGGCCAAGTCGGCCGCACTTTGTATGTCATCCCTGTTCTTTCCGGTGGAAATGGCCCAGCAGAGCGGACTTTCCACGTACGTGCCTACTATGCTGTACAGTTTATTGCCCTTCGAGATGTCGGCCACAAAAGCCTCGGTCAAGCCGACAGCCACATCCACAGTTCTGTCATTCAACAACTTGATGAGTCTTCCCGAGCCTTCGATGACCGGGAAAAACTCGATTTCTAAGCCTTCTTCACGATAGTACCCCTTCTCGTCTGCGAGAAACATCGGCGTGGAAAAGTGCTCGGGAATGTAAGCCACAACTAATTTCTCCATTCTGGATTGTCTGTTTCTTGGGGTTTGGTGTTGTTCTTTTTTGAAGAAATAAATGCAAGAAATCGGGTAGACGCAGAGCAGGAAGACGGGGGCGAATAGTTCACTGCCGGAAAGATGAGCTCATTCCGTTGTGGCTGATCTGGTACATCGACGGTCGCAGCACGTGACGCGGAATTCAGTAGTGGGGTACAGCACGCACCTTGAAATGTTCCAGCATTTTGAAATGTCCACGCAGCGGAAACTCCACGCACAGGATGATGGCTTCCAACGCCAGAGTATTTCTCCATAGATAAACAAAAACAAAAACAAAAAAACTAGCAATGGGCAATGGATTATGTATGTTAAACCGTAGTAAGGTATGGGAAGGTGACCTAAAAAACTGACGTCCAGCTGCAGCGACAGCCGAGCTGTCCATCAGCATGTACTTGAAATAGGGCGGGACCGGAGAAAGAGTGGAAATGAGATGGGGGAAACGTAAGCCCCATTTCAAAGCTCTCAGCATGCACAGTCCGAAGCCGCCGACCGCAGGTTGTTGCCGCTCAAATCAATCCTGCCGCCTTCACTAGGTACAGATACGTCGGGCGACGTTGACTTTGCTTCCGGGATCTTACTGCCAATGGCAACAAACACATCGTTGACGTTATGCGACGACTTGGCGGAGGTCTCGAAGAACAACAAGCCTTCTTCCTCGGCAAGCGCCTGGCCCTCTTCCACCGTGACTTTCCGCAACGAGTCTTCCGAGTCGTTGTCGTTTGCAACGAGGTCGTATTTGTTCCCCACCAACGCAATGGTGATATCTTTGGATGCCTGCTCGTGTAGTTCCTTCACCCAGTGGCGGGCCTTGATGAACGAGGCCGGCTTTGTGATGTCGTACACTACTAACGCCGCCTGTGCGTTCCGGTAGTACATGGGCGCCAACGACGCAAAGCGCTCCTGGCCCGCCGTGTCCCAGATTTCATACTTGATCGTTCTGTCACCAACGGTGCACTTCTGAGTCAAAAACGCAGCGCCGATCGTGGGCTCCTTGTTTTCCTGGAAATCGTTGCTGACGAATCTTAGCACCAACGACGATTTGCCCACGGCGGCTTCGCCGAGAAGAACTAGCTTCACGGATGTGGTGTTTCCAATCGAGTTCATATGTGCGGGAATCCGGATGGATGTGGATGCAGTTTTCTTAGGGGGATGGTTGTTGCTGGGGGCAAACTTCCAGATTAGGGGGTGTGTGGGATAGTTTGGGAAAGCCGGAAACAGTCAGTGTTTTGCTCGGACTAATCGGCTGTTGTGTCTGGCCACTCGGTCTATCGGTGCAAGGAGAGGCAGAAAAAAAAAAGACAAAAAGTACGACACGTGGATCGGAGTTCGGATAACGCTTGAAAGAAGATCCGTGGAGCAGCTGGTCCTGTCATCCCCGTGACTATTGGGACGCACACGACGCATTGTCGCGGCGATAAGGCACTCGCTTCCTCGGAATGAGGCAGTGCGCCATCTGCCGGCCTTTAATTTTAAATGTTTTGAATGGCATCGTCTCCTTGGGCCCTGGCTATCAACAGGAGATGGGCACGTTGCCTAGGCATCGAATAAAGCATAGAAGCGTCCGTGAGCCCCGCAAAAACGTTGGGATAAAAGCAAAGAAATCGACCAGTGTTGTAATCGTAGCGTGTGCCGATATCACCTGTGCAGACAATGCTCTATCGTGCACCTAGAGTTTCTCTGCCACCCAGAAATCGCATCCGTAGACGAATTTCGACGAGGCACGTACGTCGCTGCTGTATGTGGCCTGGATTCCCGCCCTGTGTTCGGTAATTTTAAACCCCACCTTTTCAATCAATTCAAGTAGCTCGTCTCGTGTTAGTTCGAGGCCCTCCATCGTCGGTTGATCAGAAGCAGGATTGTCGTTTGGTTGCGAGGATTTTGTCTCGACCAGCAGCGTCAGGTCGCCCTCAAAATGCCAATGGAGGGGTCCTATGTTGAGCCACCTGCCGCCCGGCTTCAAGCAGTGGCGTATGCTCTTCAAGTAATCGATCACGTTGTGCGCCGTGTCGACGAAAAAGCACGTGGCAACAATGTCAAACATCTCATGGTTCTGGCCCCGAAACTCAACTGCCGACGCGTCCTGGCTATACAAGCCGCCCTCTGCTAGCCCAGCCGGCCCGTACAAGTCAACGAAGGACCCGGCAGCCATTGACATGAGGTCCAGCACCCTGTCGATTTCCAGCTGCGTTTCACCAAATATCGAGAGCGGGTTTTCGTCAGGCACCGACACTGGGCGCACTTGGTAAAGTCTGCGTGTGGTGTGAGACAGCTTGTGGATGTATGGGAAGATCGTGTGGCAATGTGCCATCTGTACCCTGTTGAGGAGAAACCCCAGCGCTAGGAGCATGTGATAGCTGACCTCGTTGCCCTGTGTCCAGAAGCCGTGCTTGACAAATTCGTAGACGAGCCTGCCTAGGCCACATCCAGGCACCAATACTTTTGTGGAACCGCGGTGCTGTTCGGGAACAAGGTCACATGCTTTTGCAAGAAGCCTGCCATAGGTCTGTTCTCTTTCCTCGGCGCCATCGCAGCTCCATTCGCGGGCTACTTGGAGAAGCGTGGACCGTACTTTATCGTACTCTCCCAATGAAGGCTGGGCCCATTCCGAGGGCACCGCAGGAATTCCCCAGTCCTTTGCGGCCGTGTCTGCCAAGTCTTGTGTGAAAGCTTGGTTGATGTTGATGCACTCGGTAAGGTCACGAATCAAGTTCGGAACCCAAGGCAAAAGGCGTTGATCTTCTTCAGATAGCGACTTGTACTTGATGGATTTGGGCTTCACCACGCGCTCATACTGGTGTTTGTGGAAGGTGTAGAATGCGTTGAGCGTGGCGGTAATGGCCCTGTACTCTTCATCCATCTTAGAGTGTTTGTGTTGCCGAACTTGTGGTGGATAATAAGCTATTTAGTTGGTCAATCTACGAGCTTGGCAGACGCATGGCAAGGTGCGCGCTACTGGGTGAGATTAGCACTAATAAATGCATCTCCGCAAAACTGGGTAAGGCATGTTTCTTGTGATTTGTTTTCATTTCTTGAGGTCGTCGTTGGTCTACGGTACACGAGCATAAGTATTGTGTCCACCTGTGTCTGAGCCACTGTCGTTCTTTTCAAATGTATATAAAGCGACTCTCAGAAAGAAGAAAAAGGCCACAGTTGATTCAGATACTATACTACCAGAGCAAAGTGAGCTCCTTTCAAAAGTCCATTCGGTTGCAAGGAAAGCAAATCAACCACCGAAGTTTGTATGGGGTTCACGTCGTCTGTCTGTTCGGGTGCTCCAGGCTCTAACATCCGAGGGTAATGGGACGTGCAGATGTATGTACTGTTGAAGTTTTCGATGCAGTGTTCTTGCAAGCCAATACGGTCCTGAAACTCCTTACGCGTAGCATGTATATCGGAGATGGAATTCTTCCAATCCACAATGTTATCAATGGGATAGAGCCGCCGGACTTTTTCGTTGTACACCAAGTTTTTGTATAGAATCGAGATTCTTATATTGAGAAACGTGTTGACCCGGATTGCGTACGCAGAGAGTAATTTGAGTTCATTCAAAATTCGAGCATATGCCTCAGGAGCCAAGCAGAGTTTATCGGGATCATCCAACGAATAAAGGACACTCGCGTCGCAACTGTTTGGGAACACGTCCAACATCAAGGGCGAGTCGAAATCTCGAAGAAAGCAGAATTTGACCTGCGGCACAACAGCATATACAGCCTTGCGGAAGAGCCTGAAGAATAAGTTAAGAACCTTTTCGAGTGGGTCCGTGGACCGACTTACCGTTAGAAGCCGGCTGGGTCCTAAATTGGCCCATTTGCGAAACATGTTAAAAAGCACATCTAGTTGAAACGGTATATCGGCCAAGTTATTGTTGACAGCAGGAATATGCGCTCTGATTGAATCCTGGCAGAATTTCCACAAGTCTTCGTAGACTGATACTATGAACTCAAATGTTTGGTGGTTGCGGATCTCAGAGCTCTTGATGGAGCTAATGGCCACTCCCAATCTGCGCAACATCAATTCATACTCGCCCAAGAAACTGGGGTTATATGCGGGCAAATACACCGTTCTCACAATATTTGCCGCAAGCTGCATGTGAACAGGCACGAAAAGTGGGGGCGCAACCCCCATGTTCTTACAAAATTGCAAGGTATAGCTGAGGACGGAAAACATCCCGTCTCGGAAACAGACTGTCGAGTCTAGAGTGGCTTCAGGGTCGTAGATAGACATGATCGACAAAATATAGGATAACGAAGATGCCAATTGCGGATCGCTGTTTTTGTTCAATAGAGACCGGAGGCTCTTGATGACAGCCGCATAGTGCTGGATCAGGTACGATAAAAGGGTTTTTCGAAGCTGCATTTTTTGCTTGTCTGGGCCTTGAGTAAGAGCCCTGCAGCTTCGGAAGACGTTGGTTATGAGATAGTTGGTAGTGAGATTCGTGAGGCACAGGAACATGATACTCAGCGTGTACGCCTTGTAGATGAAGTGGCCTAGCCAGGCATGATATAATTCACGAATCTGCTGCAAGTCTGCTTTTCCCTGCGAGATCAACGGCCCTAAATTTATGATGAACAGGTGAAGCCGCGCGTCGAAATCCATGTCTTCTGGAGACAAGATGTCGAATCGCATGAAACTTTGCTCACCGTGCGGGAGCATTTTTCCAGGGTGGTGCAATGACGTGGTGTCAGAAGCACAATGGTCAAATCCAGCTAGGTTGCTGTTATTGTTTAAAATGATCTCGTTATCTTGCTGCATGTCAGGCAACATCGACTGGGAGTTGTAGCTCCATTGGGGATCCGGGGAATTGCAGAATGAGTAGACCGGATATACGATCTCGTGGCCTTGTTCTGTAAGCAAGTTGTCAAAATTTTGTGTGACTCCAGAGGAATACACCTGGGACGTCAGATCTCGTGAGGACCACCCGGAATCATATTGAGGGGGCTCGGTCGTGGATGAGACAGCACTATACTGCATATCCACCGAGGCACTCAAGCCGACGGGTCCAGCGGCAAGCGGTGAATCATACGTATTTTCCAAGGGCGATATTTGCGAGTGGAACACAGTGTCACCCTTGTACGACGCAGAACTCGCATTTGGAACTTCGGGATACAGAAGGCTCTGTGAACTAAGAGGTATACCCTGCACGTTTGGCTGTGTGAAATATTTCGACAGAGGCAGGCCGATTCCACCGATCACAGTTTGTGTCTTCAGAGCAGCATCCAGCGATTGCGCCAGGTCGTTTTGCTCCGAATCTGGAGTGTCTGTTTTGATGGGTTGTGCCGAGGTTCCCACCAGAGGCGCTCGTCGTGAAGACTCGCGGGATTCGTACTCCTGTTTTGCCTTTTTGAATTCACTAAGCTGTTTTTCCGTATAGTCGAGGTATTCGCATCGACTGCCGTGCTTCTCACAATTGGTGCACTCTGGAAGCGTTTCCAGGCATTTCACCCTTCTGCGTTTGCAGGTAGGGCATCCCAACTTTGAATTCCTGTGTTTCTTGCGGCGAGATGCTCGTTGGTCTTTTGTCATTCTCCACGCATGTAGTTAGCTTTGGCTGAAGCACCCCAGGAAACGCAAATAGTGTAAGCATAATGAGGGAAATGCGCAGGGCCCGTATGAATTCTTCGGGTGTGCGTACAACGCCGCATCGGTCGCCAGAACAGGACGCTCGCATATTACTGATTAAGAACAATTATGATGGTAAAAAAAAGCGACGCGGACGTGGGTGGACGATACAACGTGCACTGAGTCATAAGCAAACAAGTGAATTTTTCGCAGACCTATGCATGTGGGAAGAATGGTACGCAAAGCTGGTCAGACTACCCGAGATGACACCCACTGATTTTTGCTAGGTCTTTCAGAAAAGTGGTTTGATCTCTCGGCTTTTGTGTATTTCGGCCCGTTCGTCCATGAAGGTGTATGCAAGATCACGAGCTCTGGAAAGATTCCGCGCACATATGCAGTCTGCATGAGATCGTATACAGGATCAATGACTTCACCAGAGAGGGCGAATAATCTCCGCTATCTTTGACCATCGAATGTGCCGTCCAGGACTGAGCCGTGCGAAGAAAAGGAAAAATGACGGAGGCAAAAAAGAGTGAGCACTGCCAACACAGATTGCGTGCCGAGCCAGAATTTTCCGACGTCTAAGAATTATCCACTTTACAGCCGAGGAGCAAGCAGCTGAGATTTTGTAGGTTTGACGGTCTGGGATTTTATTAAAACCTCTCGGGCTTAACCTATGCGGATTCCGAGTAGCTTTGCTCATCCACATAAAAAAGAAATGAACGAGCCTGAGCATGGATTGGAAAGTTCTCTGATTTTTAGCGACGCTGGTTTTTGGCATTCGCGCGTTCTTTGTGAGGTCATCGCCGAGACGCGTGTCTATGCACGTTGCCAACTATAACCGTTGGATGAAATCGACAATTTACGTTGAAGGTGAGTGATTATTAATCGAAGGATTTGGAGAGTCATAGTCATCAAAGACCACGTGCATATCATCCAAAAATTTCACTGAATTTTTTTGTTGAAACATCAAGAGGTGTTATACTCGTGTCTACAATGGTGATGAGTATGAAGTTTGGCTTATCATTACACATATTGGTCGACACAATCCGTGCTTTTATATATATTTTTGGTCACAGTATTCCTCGGACACGCAAGATTGAAACACTATTGCGCTTACAGCAGTGTTCATTGGGATCATTGATATGTTTTGCGTTTGGTGCAATCTGCAAATTTCTGCCTTTGAATTTCTTTAGCAGATTCAGACTGATTCTTTGAGCTGTTGGAGATTGCGTCTCTACTACTCAATAAGTTGTCTAGCCTTATGTTTAATTGTTCGTGAGGAATAGGCGGAAGGCGATCCAACTCATCCTTTTTCTGAGAGCAATAAAGATCCACTATTTTATCGGGGTTGAAATCATGATTCGCTAAGCCGACAGAATAGTTGAAAGAATAAGGCTCGTTTTGCATTGAATAATGCTGTCTTTTTGTTTCCAGATGAATCATGTCTGCAATGACAGGATCAGAATACAATTCGTCAAAGAGCGGATAATGGTGGGCAGCGAAAATCGTATTGGAAAAATTCTCGATTTGTTTCTCACGTAATTTGAGTTTTGCCGGCAAAATTTCAATGACATCGCTATATTCCCACGACTGGTCAGGGTCACTAGGTACCTCTCTGATGAATTCATCATTAATGACAGACGTTTTGTAATTATGGTATGCCAAAAGCTGCAGGCGAGTTTCAAAGAACCGAATGATGCGCATCAAGTTCCTTAATATTGGCAGCAAAGAACAATAATTTTGGGTATCAAGGAGATCGGGTTTTGACAAGTCTGTGCCTACCTTGGTACACGTAACATTGCAAGAGTCTGCAAGCAGAACCGATTTCAAAGGGGATATCACGTGGTTGAGACATTTTGCAAGGGCATGATAAAACATGTACATGATCTTTTTCAAGGGATTAGTTTTTGAACTCATGTACATTTTCTCGTCTGGGTACAGATAAAACCACTCATAAGCCATATTAAAGAGAAGACTCGGAGAAACAAAATGAATGTTATCATTTTTCTCATAGTTGTTTTGAGCCTTGTAATAGAGATTCTGAGCAGAAATTTCAGGAAAATATTGCTTAAGTAACTTGTCAAAAATTTTGTTCAACTCGTGAAAATCGTGACGAAAAATAGGGTCGTAAATCACACTGACTAGACCTTGATCGAGGTCTGTACCTTTCTCATGAAGATTAACAAGCTCATCCACGTACGATTTATACTTTTGAAAGTCGATCTGCAAATTGCGTACGACACTAAAATTGTAATCTGGATTGAGCGATTGCCGCAAGAAGTTTTCACACAACAGAAACTCCCTGTGCATAGAAAAGATGGGAAGATTCTGTGAAATGCATTCAGTCAATGAGTTCTTGAAAAGAATCAAAGTTCCCCTGATCATGAGACTGAACGTGTCCAAATTTGATTGAGGATTCGTGAAGCACGCCCACGCCGAAAATAAAGACATACGAGCTGGAAACTCTGGGCTGTACAAACTGATGGAATTCCTCAACTCTGCAATGACTCGGCCAAAAGTGACGTATGATTTGGCAGTGAGTATGTCGAGGTCTTCCTTGTTGTAGAAGAAATGCAGAAGTTTTGCCTCCGTGGCGCCCAGTCCTGAAACCGAAGATGATCTAGAGGAGTCCAGCTGCGGCGAAAAGACAACATCGCCATCGACTATTTTTTCAGAGGCCCTCATGAGAATATTGATTGACTTGTCAATGAAGTAGATGAAGAAGAATTCAAAAACAGTGGCTCTCAAGAAGACTTCCAACCACAATGTGCGAAATTCACGTTCATGGTATACTGGGCGCATAAAGTTGGACTTCACGGTGGATTTGAGGCGTATGTGCGCTCCGGTCTGCTTAAGATCTTTCACTGTTTGCTCAAATAAATTGGTCTGTAGCTCTTGCGGGACTTGGAGAATCTCGAACTTTGTGGGCTGGAACTCGCAATTGGGTAGAAATTTGTCATTTGTCGAAGCTGTTCCAGTCGTAGGCACCTTTGGACAGCTTGTGTCTTGCATTGACACATCATGCTTGTCGTTCGGCGAGTCGATGAATGTTTCCTCCCATACAGAAGCCGTGGTTCTGCCGTTGGGATGACTGTCTCTTTGAGTGAGTGGGACATTATAAGACGCGGCAAGGTGGGTATCATACTGATCGAGAGCGAGAAGCAGGCCCTTTTCTTGAGACTCGAGTTCAGAGGGAATGTGCTCCTCGAGAGGCCCTAAGTCGTGGGTTATTTCGAGAAATGCGTTAGAGTACAACACGGAGCGGACGTTCGGCAGAACCGTGGACGCCGCCCGACGCACATGTGGAGCAGCCTCGCGGATCTTGATCTTTTTTCTGTGGCCACCTAATCCCAGCTGGTTTAGTAGTGCATGCCGTCTCTTGTCTCCGTCGTCGCTAAGAGAAGAATTAGGGGAGTATTCCATAACATCTACGCCGTTTCTTGAATCGGAATCTGCGACCGGCCCCTGTATGTCGTCTCGTCGTTGCACAGATACCTGCTGGAGATGTTGGTTGGGCCCAGTTGGTGCAAAGAGCAGTGTAGGTGACGCCTGTAGCCAGGTGTGGCCACCGCTAGAAGCGTGTGGCCGCACAGCCAAGCGTGGATCCTGCGTGGAGGTAGACTAGGACATGGCAAGCAGTGGCAGCATGCCCAAAATTTCTGGATGCGCCGAGCCAGCATGAGATTGCGGATGAGTATAAGCTTGTAACGCTGGCCCGTGTCTCGTAGCATGCATATACGCGATATTTTGGGCCCGAGGAGACACGAACAACAGGCCTTTTTGGCCTACGGGTATGTATGGCAGACCATCCACAACTCTAGTTGATGGCTGAAAAAACACCTCGTCGTGGCTCTCATTCGGACCCGTGGCTTGCCCATGTGGGTAAAGTGGCGGTGCCCCTAGAAGTTCATGTGTCTGTGTTGCGGCCACCAGCTGGTGTGTCACCGCGCCATAGGATGCATAGAACGGTACTGGATCGTGCTGAACTACGGCAGTAGAGACTGCTGGTGTTGGCCCTGGTGGCTCAGGAATCAAGGAGACCTGCGGTCGGAGCATTTCGTTTTTGCGGCGGATGTGCTCCAATTTCTTTGGTGGGAAGTCCAAGTACCCGCAGCGGTAGTTCTTCTTTGTGCACTGCAAACAGCTGGGAAGGTCCTCGCTACACTTGACTCTGTTGGCGCGGCAGTTGGGGCAGCCGTCCTTGGAGTTCTTGTGGCTTCTTCGGCTGCGGCGCTCCTTGATTTGTGGCGCGGGCTCGGGATCATCAGGAAGCATGGTTGTGTATGTGGCTATCGCTGTGGGCGGCTAAGCAATAGGGGTGAAAATGCTTGTGCCCAATTTGGATGTGCTGGGTCCGGTTTATCGAAGCTCGACGGATGTTTCTTGGGTGACAGATAATGTTTGCCTCCGACCAATGATACCCGGGTTTCAAAGATGTGATGCCTAGAGCGTTCACCCAGAATATTTGCCTGGAGCAGACGATTTTACTTTCGAACACGCTCCAACAGAGAAACCACTCAAATATGTTGGCTTTCCCTCGACGCTTTGTTCCAATTCGACCGTATGCCAGGAATCGCTTGCACTTGGTTCGCTTGCCCTTGGTTCGTATGCCGGTTATGTGGCTTATTTTCTCCTGCCTTATTCGCCAAAATAGATAGGAAGAGATAACAAATTAATTAAAGCACTGTTTATCGAAGCTTCCGATCGCGGAGAAGAAGGATACACCTGCCAGCATGGGCTGCGTTCCTGCTTCAGGCCCAGGACCAGTTTCCAGATCCCCAGGCCAGATGGGGCCGCGGGCTCCATGTGCAGTACCGCGGCCGAAACCGGTTACTGCGGCCCGAGCGGAGCGTTATGAGCTTTAGTCTGGGCGTGCCGTTTGGGAAACCAAGACCCACCCGTCTTTCGGGACAGCCTTGATCTACGGGTGCCTCTTTCTTCGGTTTGCTTTTGCTGGAAGTCGATGGTATAAATTTTAGGCGCGGCCTTGCTACGTGCCCGGGTTCCCGAGCCAGCTGTCAAATATCATGGATCTTAACCAGAGCTCGCCTCCACTGAACCCCGCTTATATATCCTCCATCCAAGAACAAATCGAATCAGCTGCATGGCAGGCACTGCTGGAGATGCCCTATTAGGTACCACGCGTTTAGGCGAGCGCCACCATTTTTTTTTTTTCTGACGCAGGCCCGACCGGTGCCACCTGAACCGAACATCCTTTCCAAATCCATTTCGAAAGTTTGTGGAGCTACTGACTCTTGGCCTCCAATCGATCCATGCATCTACATATTACAGACCAGATTCCCCGCAACGCGCCAGGAATTGGGGGACCCGCTCTCAGCTGCCGGTCCAGGATACCTGGATACAGGATCCCAGAGCGGGGCCGCTGTGCGATGCGATGTCCCCAGAGTCTATTCTAAAACCCCCTGCAAATCTATAAATCACCCCATCAAAATCGCGCCCTCTGGTTCTTACTGAAAACCCCACCACTCACAGACATATCGTGGTCCAATTCTAGGGGCTTATTGCGCTTTCGGCGAACTAAGCCTCGAAGGGATGTTCTTTCCTCATTTTTCTTTCTTTTTTCTTGACCTACTCAATTATTCTCCCGCATCCGGCCCGACGCCTTGTTTTGCGGATGCTTGTTTGCGCCTCGGATGCATCTTCCATGTGCGCCTGGCTATTGTACATATTCCTGAATCCAGATCATTATTCTGCTTTATCATGAATCCAAGCTGGTGACAAAACGCCCCGCCATTATGGCGACCTCAGGTTTGGACTGATGCACGTGGGAGCGACGCACAGACTACCACTGTCCCGCGCCCAATCGGATGCGCATACTGCACGACCAGTACGACACGTTGTCAATTTCCGCCAAGAAATGCTGACGCGGGTAATATTCCAAACCGTCGCGTGAAATCGCCAATTGATGCAGTTTATCGCGACGGAACCAAGAAACATAATATTATCACTGGAGACGTAGTGTTTTCTTCTGCGGCATAAAGACACATCTTTTTCACTAGGCTTGATGACTCTCGACCTCAAGCTCACGTACGCAAACCCTGAATTTGTCCTCAAACTTCGTAGTCGGCCGAGAAGCCGGTTCCTTCTATATCCGCTAGATGGCGCATGGTGGGCCTTCCGTGAGGGCAGTTCCAGGGCCTGTCCAATGTGGCCAAGTTTTTCACAACTCGCATCATCGTTTGCGTTGATAATGCCAGCCCGATCATTATACTCAGCCGACATGCTCGCAGGGCTATCATTCTGTCCACTTTAGTGCAGCGGCAAGAGAAGAACGTAGATCTGCGCGGTGTGGTCAGACTATCGAATTTCGCCGCCTTTCGGGATTCGCTCCCAGCTCCCTGCTCGTGTAACTTATGAACAAGCTCGTGCAAATCGCTCACATCAAAGACCACATTTTTCAGCACCGGGATCCCCTTCAATCTCACCCTTCGGCCGGGAGCTGCATCTTCTATTTCCTCTATGGAAAACCCGTTTCTTCCAAGATGCTCCGCAAACTCAAGTATTTCCATCTCATCGATCGGAGACAATTCGAGGACCTGAGGCACCACTAATGGCTGTGGTTGAAGCGTCAAATTATTCATCAATCTCTCGTAATTGTAAATTTCATCCAGCGCATGTTGGTCCACAATGAATATTTTGCCCCCGTGACTGACGATAATAAAGCCCGAATTGAACTGTCCAACAATTTCCATTCTCGTGAAGTCGTTTCTGCAAATTTCCATGGCTTCGTTGATATCTTGGACGCGTGCAATGCCGTTTTTACCCCTTTGAATCTCCGCTTCACATGCAACATACGTCTTCGCTTCTTCAATTGTCACTGACAAAAGACTTTGTACTCCTTGAAGCTGGTCCGAATGGCGCCTCTTCCTTCCAGAAGCTGAGTTGTTTATCTCTGAATTGTGTGCTGTCGACCACTCCATGTCACCTATTGTATTCTCTGGATTAGACGTCCTAGTGTCACGAGAGGACTTCTTCGAATTTGCACTGTCATCTCCCGATTGAACACTATCTTTAGTATTCAGATGCACCTGGAGAGTTGTATGATCTGCCTCGACTCCGACTCCTGCATCACGTTTCAGATTCTTGGAGTCGCTTGAGGCCATTTGTGTACTTTGTTCTAAATTTTGGAGGGTTTCTTCTTCCTCTAATACGAATAGCACATCAGGCTCATTGTCTATTTGATTAGGTGCACAAATTGGTTGCGAATCACACTTTTCAGGATCTGCGACAGTGATTAAGGGTGAGGAGTATTTGATGTCGTCGGCATCAAGATCCCCGAAATTGTCGACTTCTTCTGAATTTTCTCCCTCATCATCCTCGACGTCCGAGAGAGTTTCCAGCAATAATGTAGATACAATCGCGTGACTGTTGGGATCGAGTACTTTCTGTCCTTCGTTTCTTTGAGCAATATCTTCGTCAACGGGACATCCATCTTCAGCTTGACGGGCCTCAGTTTTGTCAAACGAAATATGTGTTATCTCGACTTCCGAGTTTGATGGTGAGGATCTGATAGATTCATTGCGCTCCACTGTTTGTTCATCATCATTCTGACTGAGTTGCTTTTCTTCTGCATCCTCAAAATTGACTGAGGCTACATGTGATTGGCCGCATGAGCTGTGAGAAGAACTAAACAGGTCCAAGCTTTTTTGTTGCGTGGAACTATGCTGCGAGCCAATATTCACCACGCCCATCTCACTTTTAGGAACGAAATTGTTTCTTCCCCGAAAGAGCGACACTAACTCTTCCCTAATGACCTCGCTGATCAAGTCTTCACATTGCATCATGACCAGCCTCTTGTCGGGAGTAACGTTCACGTCCAACAATGAGCTGGCTAGCTGAAGATCTATGACGTACACTGGTGACTGGGTTGTATTGAAAGATTTGTAGACCTCATTCACGATCTTTCCCAACTTCTTATGAGTTACTGGTCTCTTGTTAATGCTAAAGTATTGTCGATCAGTGGCAGCTCTGCCCATTCCGAAAGAACAGTCAGAGATCACGCCGGTAAGCTTTATGCTGAGGGCCATGGGAACACACGACATGTTGAGCTTGAAGCGAGCGTCAATATTCTCAGCAGAAATTGCCAAGGGTATGAGTCCATGTGCTCCATTGCTTCCATAAATAGTTGTTAGCACGTCCGAGATCGAAGACTGCCCACCCTGTGTTCCCATGACCATGGTTTTCTTTCCTGTGGAGCCACTGATATTAAAAATGGTGAATCGAATGTTTGTGTACGCTAGCAAATATGCCTGGAGTAAATTTAACGTCTTGGAATATTCTCTTTTAGCATGTTTTACAAAGTTCTTCTGTCTTACAGGCCATCCGTGGAAAAGATCAGAAATGTTGACAGTGGTGCCTTTTTTCCCAGTAACGAGCGATTTTTTAGTCTGAATCTCACCCATAGAGTTGTACTCCAATTGAGTCCCCCGAGGAAATGTCGTAGCAGACGAAGTGACCACTTTGACCTTCGACACAGAACATAATGAGCTCATTGCCTCCCCTCGGAAACCAAGCGTAGTCACAGACGTCAAATCTTCGAAATGTGTTAGCTTTGAAGTATGATGTTTCAAGCAAAGCGTCTCAAAATCTGATACGTCAATCCCACGGCCGTTATCGGAGACTTCAACAGAAGTAGCCCCATGGTTGTTGAAAGTGACCTCAACTTTATTGCACCCAGCATCAATAGCATTGTCGATCAATTCCTTCACCACCGACGCAAGATCAATAATAACTTGTCCGGAAGTTATCTTTGACACGTCACTGGCATTAATTGATGAAATTGACATGGTGATGTGTGGCTTTTTCGTGACAAATAAAGGAAGGAGTTACGCGTATACGAATACTAATACGCGTCATGTATGGAGAACGCGAGACTTGATGAGTCGAGAGAAGCATGACTACGAATTCAAGTGCTTGTCTATACTGGGCACATACTTCCAGAAATACACATTTCTTTTCAAGCGCTTGTAAATTGAAATAAGAGAATTTCTAGAAGCAGTCATTGGATGGTCACACACGTATGTTCGTTGATTTATCTAAGTAATCGCATTATTTCAAGAACGCGCATTGCGTTGCTCACGGATCTTCTGCTATACCATATTCAGCCTACGATTAGACCTCGCTTCAAATGTCATCTTTTTGACTCATGAGACCAACTAAACATAAATTGAAATGGACCCAGTAACTATAGAGGGCGTTCTTTCGCAATTACGGGACTTCTTGGTGCTTTGGATTACGCAGATTTTATACCATAACCGCATATACTCCGAGAATGCCTTTGAAGAGAAAACATATCTTGATCTCATAGTTCACCAAAGTCGTGTCCCAGATCTCAACGTCTTTTTCAAGAACTTTGCCAATGAGATGGTCTCAGTTCTCGTAAAGAAGGCAGGTGGTGGCAAGGTCCACGATGTCATCGTGCTTCTCTATAACGAAACTAACTCGCATGTTACAAGGCGGTATATCATAAACTTTAGCCAGTTTGTAGGGTTGGCTGATCAGGTATCCTCACTTGATTTCTTATCGAAATCCACTGACTCACAGCTGTCTCGTCTCGACTTACCTGAAATGACGTGGGGAAACATATATACGTATTTACGGAGTATGATGTTCTTCCATATAGAAGAGCTCAGACGGACACAGCAAGCGAAGGACAACTGTATATTTTTCAAGCTCCTTCTAAATATGGACGACTCGGCCAATTTATCATCGGAGAATGCGAAGTGGGTTAAGTTGACCTCCGAACAAAGCCGAGCAAAAACGAAGTTCGTTTCCTTAGGAGAAATGTCTGTGGGGTTTCTATGCTTTGACCTTCACAACGAGTACATCCTATGACTTCGCCATCTATTCCACCAGGACGAGTGATACCAGACATCTCATATTAAATACTATTTTGGTAATATAAAATACATCAGTTGAGCTTGTTGTTGAGACCCATGAAGCCCTTTAAGTTCTCGTACATGAAATAACTGATAGACACTGCCGGTGCAACTTTCGCCAAGTTTGGCACCAATCCTTTAAATAACCCTGGAGCTCCCTCACGTTCAATGGTTTGCAATAGCACGTCCTTGAACCCATCATACCTATATGGGTGAGCATAAGTGCCTTGGGCTTGCAATCTGGTACGTAGAAGATTAATCGGGTAGACCACAGTGGCACCGAAGGTTCCAGAAAGTGCACCCATGCTCAAAATAATGTAGTTGGAGAGCTTAACTTCATCCTCAGGAACATTCATCTGTTTAGCTTGTCGTTTTACAAGGAAACCTTTGATGGAACTGAAGGTTCCCAAGTCCAAAGCCGCGTAGGGAAAAATGCCACTGGTTCCAACAAAAATTCCTCTGTAGAATATTCTGAGCCCTCCTTCTTTGTACATGTTCTTGGCTGTCTGGATTAACAAGGCATTACCTCTCACCAGCGAGTCGAGATTGGAACACTGTAAACGGAACTTCAACGTGTCGATGGGGTAGACGGCAAACTGGGATACCACACCACCAATTCCACCGGCCAAATATGTCGACACCCGTGATAACTTGGAAGTATCATCAACACCCTCGATTCTGGACAAAAATCGTTTTGTGGCTTCGAATGAACCAAACTTCATTGCAGATTCGGGAAAAACTTTAATGACATTCAACCCGTTACCCACATAGAAAGCCCTGAAGCCACCTTGCTTCCAAAGTGTACGGGCTGCTTGAATAATTGGAGACCTAATTGTACGTCTGTGAGGAGCCTCCGCAGCGCTTCTGGAACTCTCCAATTCAGCCTGGGCCAATGCTTTTCTGGCCTCTTCAATGACGTGCCTGGAAGCACCAGATGCTACCTCTTTTTCAATTTGCATTTTGGACCGCAAGACTGTTGAGGACAAGTCTGTTCTGGCAATCAAAAATACTTTGATTCTGTCGAAGGGAGCCGTACAAGTACGGGAAACCACACCTGAGAGGCCTCCGGCAAGAAAAAAGCCAAAGCCGCTAAGGAATTGGTTAATCAACGTGACATCACCGTCAGAAGAAAGGTCTAATTCTTCGGCAATAAATGTGAAGGCAGTAGCAATCCGAGACCCGTCCAAACGTGGCATCAACACCAAAAATTCTCGAAACTCGTTATAAGTAATGTAGCCATTATCTTTCGAGTCGATCTGCTGGAAAATGTGGTCAACGATGTGTCTGGACGGGCTCATGTTCAATGTCTGTTTTAGGTAATGGATGAAGTCTGCCTTTGTGAGCTTTCCATCATTATCTTGATCGATTTTATTAAACCCCTTGAGGATCTGGTCATCAGTAGTCTTGAGATAACGCTTGAAGTCATTAAAATCAATAATCTTGTCTTTGTTGTAGTCAAATGACTGAAACACTTTTTCGACTAGGTCGGGATTGGTTGCGATGGGATGATTGAGTGACTTGATCGCCCGTTTGAAATCCTGAAACGTGATTTCGCCGCTATTTTTTATATCTAGCTTGTCAAACAACGTGGAGTAATCGTCTTCTTTTCCCGGCTGGCCAGTCATCATGCAAATGGGGTGGTTGTGAATTTAGAGGAGAAGTGAAAATGCTGGATGCAAGTGATAACTGAACGATCCCAGTCCAAAAATGGGCAGATGAAAAGACAGAGGTTTCGAATATGAAAGCGAGAGTGATGAAAGACAAGAACAATTCTTTGAAGTCAAAATTGATATATGGATCAGTGACGTTGAAGCCTATATTCTGAATTGGGGATCTGCTTGTTTGGGTATGATCATGCGTTTTTTTCTGGCCTGTCTGAGAGTCAGCGAGTTTTTCGAATTCCTATTTGCTTGAGGGCATTTCGTCACGTGCACCCCGGGGCATGCTGCACCCCGGGCATTTGGTCTGCTCGGTGAATGATTCAATGAAACCACATGCCGTATATATTGTGCAACAACACTATCCCGAACGTACATCAGAGGTCAATTATATTCAAAAATTAAATTATTAATGCTGGGAACTTTTGTTTGCGAAGTTTTGCCATATCGCAACCAATTTAGGCCCGGCAAAAACGCGAAGGTAGCACATAAGAAAGGGCAGGTCAAACTAGCATGAAGATGTCCTCTGAGATGTCTCCAAGTAACTCCTTGATATTCAAGATAATCTTGTCAAGCTCTTTGGTGATAGTTGATGTCACCAATATATAGGAGTAAAGCAAAACATAATCTTCATTTTTGAGACTTATGCGATCAAAGTTCTTCCTCGATCTGAATTCACTGAGTTTGAGTAGCATCCGATCTTTCGCATGATCCGTAGAAGCAGGTTTAGTTGGCAATGGAAATCCAAGCGCCATGGCGCTGGCAACCATGTAAAAAATTAAAAAGATCCGATGCTCAAGCTCCTCGCGCTCACTGGAGACATATTTAAGCACTATCTCCTCAGTGGGTTGGAGGTCCTTATCTACTTCCACCATCAATTGTAAGTTCAGAAATGCGTCTAGAATGGCAGAAGTTCCGCGCAAGAGCGTTTCATAAATTTCCTTTGGAAATCGGCCTTTTAGACGAAGTTCAACAGGTGCCTGCTTCAACAAGGTTTGGCATTCCAAAAGAAGGTCTCGTGTGCCCTTAAAGTCTTTGAGACCAATGAGGGTTTTCCCATTCTCCGATTCTTGGTAATCCATTGGATTGCTATTCCATACCACACCCATACGAAGCCACAATATGGTTAACCCAGACTTCAATCGTGCGCGAGCTGGATTTGGGAGGAAGAAATTGGCAAAAATTAGAGCCCATACTATGCCGATTGATACTGCAATAAATCTATGCACTGCAATCTGACCGACGATTGGAACATCGCCCCCTTCATTACTATCTTCGGAGTCTTTCTGTAGCATACTGTATGAATAAAGGGCAGTCAAGTTGTAAGCAAGGAGAATGAAGCGGCCGAAAGCGTTATTTCGCTTCCAAAAAATGATGATGTAGAAGCATGGAAGTGATAGGAGAAAGCCCACAATTGCCAAAACAAATTCGTTGGCATCAGAGACTTGCCATACCAAGTAAGCAAGAAATGCGCCCATGAAAGTTCCAATGAATCTCCATTTAGCTGTGACACTTGTTCCACCAACCGATTTGTTCATCATGATGCAGTAGATTGCCAAAGTCCACTCCAACCTATATTCAACAAAGGCTTTCTGTGTCTGCGGCAAGAAGGCAAAAAGGGAGATACAAAAGGCCCCCACACCGACTCGTAGTCCAAATTGAACATCCGTTCGCTTGAAAAGCCCAAAAGTCTTCCAAAGAGTAAGTCTGAAATCATCCAGACACTCAGTCCACGAAAAGGAATCTAAGTGTTCGGTGCTTTCTTTTGGCTCAACGACCTTAAGCTGAGATTTGAGTTCACGAAGCGCATCAACAAACTGGGCATCCCGAAAGAGGGTTTTTGAATGGGCGATCCCATTTCCTCGAGACCGCCAAAAACGCGCCCATTCCCACGATTTTGGATATGTGCTGGCCACAACTTCGAATTTTTCAGTCAATTGCAAGAAGTGTATTAGCTGTTTCCCATACAAAGCGAGCAAAGAAGAAAAATTTCCACAGCAAGCCGTCACTTCCTCTTGATCAGTCCTGGATTGGAAGTCGTCAGACTTGAAAATTTTTTGAGAGTACAACTTCTCGAAAGAATTCACTTGTTTTTCTTCGTAGAGCTCAATTGCTCGTTTCAAAGATAACTGATAATTTGTTGACTTCACGAATAAGCTTTGTTCTCTATCGCCTAATAGTTTCTTCTCAAAAGGCACTACGCTCAACACTTCTTTCACGGTAAATGCGAAAGACTTGATGGACGGAGCAAGATAGTAAACAAATAAGTCAAAAAGCTGCACTGAATACACGGCGCCGTCCTCCATGTCGCTGTTTTGCAAGCGGCCATTGTACAGGGACGGAGACCCCATGTTCTCGACAGAGTGGGATAAGGGAAGGATTTGCGCGTGAATACTTGACAAGCTTGCGATAGAGTCTTGGTCGTCGTTTTCGGCAGAAGTGCTGTCTAAAAATAACTGCCATCGCATTTCACACGAGGATTTGAGTCCGTGCAAATGCTCCATCAACGAGTTTGTGGCTTCTACGATCTCGCAGTATGCTTCGAACTCGGCCTCCTTTCCCACTAAGTATAACTCATACTTTGCTTCCTCAAGATATAAGTTAAGATCATTCGAGTGTTTTCGAAGTAGAGCAAACACCTCGAGATCTTTAGCAGAAATTTTGTCTCCGTTGATGAACCTATGTGTAACGACAGACACAAGAGATGACATGACGTTGAAAGAATCGTTCAACGAATGCCGCAATAGTTTGACTGCGCTCTTGGGCCAAAGCACGTAGCAAGTTGCCACGGAGATCAAGGACCCGACGAGTGCCACTCGCGATGTCGATACAAGTCTATCCATGGGTATTGTGCTTGCATTGAGTGACCCCTCCTTGACGATACACGTAACGAGGGAAATTGACGCCAACGAACATGCTGTGTTGAAAGTTTCCTTGTTAACTTTTTGCTTCATAAAAGCGATGACACCTAGTCCCACCGACGAGGTAAGGAGGTCGATGGCATACGAAACCTCGTTCTGGCCAACATTGAAGAAGTAACTTGAGACACATCGGCTGCAGACCGAAAGAATGAATGTGAACAAGAGCGATAGAAGCACAAATAGGAACAGTTGGTGCATGGATCCTTTAGTCCGTGCCGGGTGGAAGTAGACAGATGCCGTAGCAGCTACGTGCTTGGAATCGGTGTTTCCTAGTAGCGAGCTGAAAGGAGCGTAATAAACGCCTAGAGATGCAAGGAGATACGCCACCCCGCATTTGAGAACGCTTCGGGACGACTCCTTCAATAGCCATACATAGATGTTATATGGAAGGGATCTCGATAGAGCTTGTACTCTTCTATGCCAAGGCACAGCAATTACCACACTGGGGGCGGAATCCAGTAGCTCAGAATCATTAATCGTCTCGTCGTGAAAGCTCTCGAATTCCGAATTAAAAAACAGGTCTGTGCGGTACACCTTTCGACCAGAATCGGGGAGAATCACAGAGCTCAGTTTGACCAACTGGCGTTTGGTCGGTTTTGGAGGCGGTGGGCTTAGTAGGTACAGTGTTTCAGAGAGATTGGCTATGCTTTCAGCGAGACTGCTTGTTTTCAGGACAGCACGGCCCTGGCTCTTCGATGCCGGGTGCCTCTTTTTGTCACTTGTCATCAAGAATTAGATGATTGGCAAGATTTCCAGAAACAGGCCGGCACTTCTAATGTGCCCCATCCACTCGCGTGCGGCTTTATACAAGGGAACGTCATGTGACAAGATCTCATGCTACTCTCTAAGGACTGCAGATGCGCATCTGGCACGAGCCACCTCAAGTATACAGTTTGTTCATGGAAAACGCTTTCATTTGATCATTATCTTCGTTTTGTGGGCGCTTTGATATGCAAAGCGTCCGGCTCATTAAATACATTGAATGCTGCGCACTTCGTTGCCGCACGCATCATTAGACACACGAGATCGAGCCTGAAAGGTGCCATTTGGCTTTATTAGGAGGCATTGTCTGGGTGTCATGTCATCATTAGGGTTCATATGGGGCTTGCTCATTCCTCCTTTACGTCGTCGCCGTAGCCAACAATGTCCTTGAACATTTGGGCGCATGGCACGGACGCGTCAAGTTTGGAGCACAACAAGAAAACTCCACTAAGCTTCCTGTGGAGAGAGTAGGTTTCCTCCGGTGGAGGGGACAATCTTTCATTCAACATCAAACCAATGTTGTCTCTGACCCGATCGGTGATTGTTTGCTTTTTGAAATTGAACAATCTGCCTTCTTCCCTAGGAACAAAGGCCTCGCCAAGCACCATTACCGAGTCAACGTGGGCTCTGACCATGGCCGGGGACTCAAGACCAGTCAAATATCCAAGCTTCACAGAGTACTTCTCCACTGACTTTCTGTCGCCTTTCACGGCAGCTCGCAAGACTTCAACGTAGTCATCCACGAACTCGTCCTTGTATTCCCGAGCAGCACCGAAGTCGAGAAGCTCGATCTTCTTGGTGTCGTTGTTGTACAAGAAGTTGGCCCAGTTTGGATCTGTCTGCATGAACTTGAATTGCTTGAGTTCCTTCAAGCATAAGCGCATTATGTTAGTGGCGATCCAGTTTTTCGTTTCCTGGTCCCAGTCGCCCTTGACAATCTCTTTGCCTTTCATTTTCTCCATTGTCAAGACGTGCTCACCACACATGTTGTGAATCACACGAGGAACCTCAAAGTTGGGGTCGTCCTTCAACAACTCTCTGAATCTGATCAAGTTCTGCGCCTCGCGGATGTAATCGCATTCCCACTTCAACTCCACTCGGGCGTTGGCAATGGATTTGTCTAGAAACAAGCCTGGCGGCAAGATGGACAGCGCAGTCAAAATCATGAGCATGTTGTTCAAGTCAGAGTCGATGGAGTCAGCCACACCGGGATATTGCACTTTCACAACAACTTGGGTCAAGTCTTCGGTGACTGCATCGTGGACTTGGCCAATGGAGGCGGCAGCAAAGGGCACGTCTTGGAAAGAAGTGAAGAATCTCTTCCTCCACTGCAGGCCGAGTTCTTTGGACATCACGCGCTCGAGTTGGGCGGGGGGCATGTAGTGGGCCAGGTTTTGCACTCTGAGCAAAATTTGCTGGATCTCAACAGGAAGAATGGACGAGTCCTGGAGAGACAACATCTGGCCGATCTTCAACGCGGCTCCGCGCATCTGCGAGAACTTCTTCGCCATTCTCTCGATGTTGGCGGGGCTCAAGAAAAGCGACTTCATGGTCAAGGAGTCCTTGTTGCCCAGGGCATAGTGCTTGATGCCATGCGACGCGGCACTCAACCCCATGCCCGCAGCCAAGGTTCCGTAGTGGAAGATTCGGGCCAACCTCGTGGCAGGAACCTCGCTCTGCGACATTTCGAAAGTCGGCTTCACCTTCGAGCCCACCACCTTTGGCTTCAGCTTGGCAGCCTTCTTTCTCCGGACCTGGTTGTCGAGGTAAATGGTGGACTTTGTGGAGTAGTGTCTCTTTTGGGGGGCGGCGAACGCCGATGGAGACGCCAGCTGAGGTGGTGGTTTCGGCGACCCTGTTCTGGCAAGTTCGGATGTCTTGCGTAAATGTTGCCACATATTTCCGTGTGAGTCCAAGCGATCCACGGCTTGTGCTTTGACAAATGACAGCTGGTACCATGCAAGAAGATCTTGCTTCACCACGGAGGTGGAGGAGCCTATGACCTTACTTGCGGACGACAAAATGAGCGCCGTCTCGAACAAGGATTTTCTGACGGACATCCCAGGTTTCTGTTGTAGCAAAGAAAATGGGATCTGGGAAGAGCAAGGGGGTTTGGGAGCAAATTTTGAGAGGAACTCTGATGGCGGAACAAAATGCGATGCGAGGGTACACAGCCAGCCGGCGATAAAAATTCGCAGGCAAAAAAAAAAAAATCGGTTCGCGCGATTGGGTTTAAGGCGGGCCTACCTGGAACACGAACCTATTTCAGGAACAAGTCAGCAGGAATATAGGGTACACGGAAACCGCCATTTTTGCCCAGCAAACAGCAGAAAAAAACAATAGGACATTGCCACCGCCACCATAGAGGTGGCAGCGCCATCAACACGCATGTGGGCCCCGCCGGGCGGGGAACTGCCACGGCCCAAAAAACGCAATACAGCAACTGCTCAAAAGAAGAAACAGCAAGAGGCCAAAGCTCGCAACCATGGGCCCGCGATTCTGGCGGCTGCGGTGCGGCGCCCTATAGTTTGTTGCGGACGCGCATGGTGGGGTATCAGGACAGGCCCCAGGAACTCCGGCCATCCAGTAGCAGGGCGCGCTCCCCGCCTCTTCGCGGCCCGGTGCTCCGTTGCCCCAGCCGGGGGGCCGGGCCTATTGGACGTGGCCCGACGCGCAGGGCCACATGGGCTCTAATTATGGACCCACGGGTGGACCACCAGACAAGCGGAAAATAACAATCACATTAAGAAAAAACAAAGAATGGGCCACTTCAGGAAATAAAAATTGGACCGTTGCGAGGCGGAGATTATGGCCATTTGCTGAACAAGGAAACAGGAAAACGCCCCCCTGCTGGAGAAAGAAAACGAGAATAGAAGAGGACTCACAGATGGGCGGACAGTGAAGAACGAGCGGAGTGGAATCTAAGTCACCATCACCAATGCAGCAGATCGCGCAGTTCCATTCAGTGCGGCCCCATGGAACTTATGACTCAGGCTTGCTCACTCTGGGCAGGCCCGTGCATGGCGTGGATGCGAAGGCGAGCTTAATAAAGGCTTCGCATGACAATTAAACCTGGGAATAAAATATCCTCCACGACAGGAATGCCGGGTCTCGGGATTGAGCGATAACCGCGTCATCACAAGGCCCGGCTCTTTTGTTTTATTTTTTTTATTTTTTTTTGCGTTGGGACAGTTTCCTGGGGCATTACAGTCCTGCTGTCCATTGCTTGGTCCATTGCCAATCCTCAGGATTAAAAAATAAGGAACAAGCCGTTGGCGCATATTCTCAAAACTGGGGCAGCAGGTCTGTATTTTGCAAATTGAAAGCTAATTGTGTCAAAGTATGGTGGAGCGTCTGGGCTTTATTGTTGGCGCAAGGGGACGGCGAACCCACTCCAAATATATGGACACCAGTCTACTTAAAAAAACACACAGGTTGTTTTAGTGCGCAACTCCATCGGGCGATATGAGCTGTCACACCCACAACGTATCGGCAGTCAGAGATACGCCAGAGCACAGGTGAGCACAGCGAGGCGGATTTGGCTACTCTGTGCGCAGCGTCATACCAGCGTGCAAGAAAAGGACAAATAAAAGCAGGCTTGTATTTTCTTTGCTTTCTCTTTCCCACCCAGCCAGTCAACTCAGGATATAATGGCATTGCCAAGTTTGCTCCAGTACTAAACAACCATATACCTCACGTCCAGTCTCGTCGCGCAGCCCAGTCTCGCAGCGTAGCCCAGTCTCTCCACAGGACATTACATGCAGACCTGGGTCGGCTCTGCGATGAGCTCATCTTCTCGCATCACAACCAAACCTACGCCTACTCGAAACACATCAAAATGGGCAAGGAAGACAAGAAAAAAATCAAGAAGCAAAAACTCCTGGTATCTGTTGCCGAGTCGGTGGCCGAAAAGGCCGAGGAATCCTATAATCAACATCACCTAAACGACACTCCCGAGACCTTGCATACTCACAACAACGGTGAATTTGCTGGGCTCACCAGGTATCAAACCACGGCTGAAGATGCCCAAAGATTGGAGAGCGGCAAGTTCAATCCGTTCACCGGCAAGAAATTCACCCAAAAATACATCGACATCTTGAAAGTCCGCAGAGACTTGCCTGTTCACGCGCAAAGAAACGAGTTTTTGCGGATCTTCCAGCTGACGCAAATCATGGTGTTTGTTGGTGAGACAGGTTCCGGTAAAACCACGCAAATCCCCCAGTTCGTGCTATATGATGACATGCCCCATTTGAGTGGGAAGCAGGTCGCCTGTACACAGCCCAGAAGAGTGGCGGCCATGTCGGTGGCGAAGAGAGTGGCCGACGAAATGGACGTTGAGTTGGGCGAGGAGGTCGGTTACGCTGTGCGTTTTGAGCACAAAAACTCCGACAAGACTATTCTCAAATACATGACCGACGGAATGTTGTTGCGGGAGGCCATGGACGACCATGACTTATCCAGGTACTCGTGCATCATCTTGGACGAGGCGCACGAGAGAACCCTTTCGACCGATATCCTTATGGGCTTGCTCAAACAGGTCACCTTGAGAAGACCGGACTTGAAAATCATCATCATGTCGGCCACCTTGGATGCCGAAAAGTTCCAGAACTACTTCAACGACGCCCCTTTGCTTGCTGTTCCCGGTAGAACCCACCCGGTTGAAATCTACTACACTCCAGAATACCAAAAGGACTACTTGGACGCGGCCATCAGAACTGTGTTGCAAATCCATGCCACCGAGGATGAAGGAGACGTGCTCTTGTTTCTCACGGGTGAAGAGGAAATCGAGGAAGCGTGTCGCAAGATTCTGTTGGAGGGCGACGAGTTGATCAGGGAGCAGGATTGTGGTCCAATCAAAGTGTACCCCTTGTACGGATCTTTGCCACCACACCAGCAACAGAAGATATTCGACCCCGCACCCGAAAACCACAAGGCCGGTGGCAGACCAGGCAGAAAGATCATTGTCTCCACCAATATTGCCGAGACATCGTTGACCATCGACGGTGTCGTGTATGTGGTGGACCCAGGCTTCTCGAAGCAAAAAGTATACAACCCCAGAATCAGAGTCGAGTCGTTGTTGGTGTCGCCAATTTCAAAGGCCTCCGCACAACAGAGAGCTGGTAGAGCTGGACGTACGCGTCCAGGTAAGTGCTTCCGTCTTTACACCGAAGAGGCCTTCAAAAAGGAGTTGATCGAGCAGTCGTACCCCGAGATTTTGAGAAGCAACTTGGCCTCGACCGTCCTTGAGCTCAAAAAACTTGGCATCGACGACTTGGTGCACTTCGACTTCATGGACCCTCCGGCCCCCGAAACTATGATGAGAGCTCTTGAGGAGTTGAACTACTTGCAGTGTCTTAGTGATGAAGGAGACTTGACTGCTTTGGGCCGTCTTGCGTCCTTATTCCCATTGGACCCCATGTTGGCCGTCATGTTGATCGGATCGCCTGCGTTCAAATGCTCGGAGGAGATTTTGTCTATCGTTGCCCTATTGTCTGTGCCCAACGTCTTCGTGAGGCCTGCGTCGGCCAGGAAGAGAGCCGATGAAATCAAAATGAGCTTTGCCCACCCAGACGGCGACCACTTGACGTTGCTCAATGTCTACGAGGCCTTCAACTCGGACGATGCCTACAACGTTGGTTTGCATCAATGGTGCAGAGACAATTTCTTATCCTACCGCTCGCTCCTTTCCGCACAGAGCGTGCGTTCTCAGTTGCGCCGCATCATGGAGCGCCATGAGCTAGAGTTGGTAAGTACAGACTACAACAGCCCTAAGTACTGGGACAACATCAGAAAGGCATTGGCAGCAGGATTCTTCATGCAGGTGGCCAAGAAGAAGAGCGGAAACAAGGGTTTCTTGACGGTCAAGGACAACCAAGACGTCTTGATCCACCCGCTGACTGTGTTGTCCAAGGAAAGTGAGTGGGTCATCTACAACGAATTTGTGTTGACGTCCAAGAACTACATTCGGACAGTGACCACTGTCAGGCCCGAGTGGTTGGTGGAGTTGGCGCCAAAATACTACAACTTGGAGCATTTCTCCAAGGGTGACGTCAAGCTTTCTTTGGAGAGAATCATTTCGAGAGTGGACACGATGAAGAAAGTTGCCAAGTAGGTATTCGCGGGCCTTAAGTAATGCTGTGAATTCAGAACGGTCATAAGAACCGGCGGCTTATATACCAAAAGATAGAAAATAGTTTCACAAAGACAAGCATTTCTTGTGCCGCTGAAGAGGGCAGTATATCTGATGATTTGGTGTTGAGGCGGTTCAATCAAACATTCACGCTTATGTCAGACATGGGCTGGCTGGTCCGGCGCTGCTTCAAACCTGCGTCGAAGACATGCGCATGATTTGCCAGAAGCAGCGACTGCCGGAGGAAGAAAAATTCTCATACCCAGTCAGATCCCCTATTCACTATGTACAGAAACTCATTTGTTAACACAGTCTCTTCTAGCTCATTGAATTCAAAAATCATTTATCGATGCGGAGCCTCATCAGTTTTTTCCACCGACTCCAGGTCAGAACATAGGCTATGGGCTGCTGGCTTGAGGCATGAGTATACAGGCCCCAGTCACACGTAGACAAGCTTAAGCCTTGAGTACGCGGGCTTTTCACACAAGTGCAACCGGGAAAGGCAAAAACGCATGTCCTTCTCGTATAACCTTATTTCCGTTTTGGGAGTGTTACGCTTCTTTCGGAGCCCAGCCCGTCCCGGTATCAGTGCGAGTGGCCTTCCTTCCAGCGAATTGCATATACGGTCTCAGTCCTGCTTCTTTGATACGAAGCTGATACGAGGCGAAGCGCACATATCGAAGAACATACAACCCGTCCAGACACGTATGCGTGCAAACAGCCCTTAGGATATTTGCGTAGAGAACCGTCTGCGCTGCAGAAACCAAGCAGCTGTGCCTTTAACGTAGATTTGCATCTGCAAGACAATTTGTCCTCTCGAATCGAAAAAAGCTCCCCAGACAATAGCACGAATCACCGCATTCGGACGCTCGCTTAGCCTCGCGCGTCCGCGGTTAAAGTAACCCGCCGCGAAAGGTCTTGCACACCTGTCGCTGCCCATTTGGGCTCGCTGTTCACACGCTCCAACAACCCACCAGAGTACTGAAACCAGGTCAAAATGGGTGTCTTGGTGGTATGTTCAGCGTCACAACAAAGCGCGTGTCTGGGCAAAGATGCTGCCGGCTTTCAAAACTGTGCCTGCGCCCTTGTACTAACAATTAGTCCCGTTTGTTCAAAAACCGTGAGATGAGAATCTTGATGTTGGGGCTCGATAACGCCGGCAAGACCACCATTCTCTACAAGATGAAGCTCGGCAAAACATCCAAAACCGTGCCCACGGTCGGCTTCAACGTGGAAACCGTCAAGCACAGAAACATATCCTTCGCCGTGTGGGACTGTGGTGGGCAGGAGAGAATCAGGCCGTTGTGGCGACACTACTTCACGGGCACAAACGCGCTTATTTACGTGGTGGACTCGTCGGACTTGGACCGCTTGGACGAGTCGCGCGACGAGTTGATGCGTGTGATCTCCGACAAGGAGTTGGCCAGCTGCTTGTTGATAGTCTTGGCCAACAAACAGGACGTGCCCGGGGCCATCAAGCCCAAGGACTTGATTGAGCGGTTCGACATGAGCAGCCTCAGCGGCCAGCACACGTGGTCGGTGATCCCCACCATCGCCGTCGACGGCACCGGGCTCGGCGAGACGTTGAACTGGATCTCCAGCCACTCCAAGTGATCAGGGAGCAGTGCTGCCGGGCGGGCGGCGGGCATGCTCGTACTGGATGCGAGCCATGGCGCGCGCGCCTGTGGCGGCGATGGCCCCGGACTATGCCACTCATTTATGTATTGTTAGTCGTCAAGCAATGTCTGCTCAGGTCCGTATAAAACAGTTTCTACCAGCGGGCGCCGCCTAGACACGCGCGCATCTACGCCAGCCACATGGACACGGCGCCGTCCTGCTCGCCAAAGTAGGCCTTGCGGGCCAAGTTCGTGAAGAGGCCACTGTCCACCACACCGCACAAGCTCTTGATCTTGGCGTGCAAGCCGCGGGGGTCCGCGATCGGGCCGAAGTCCGCGTCGATCAAGAAGTTGTTGTTGTCCGTGATCACGGGCCCGGCCTTGGCCTTGCCGCCCTGGCGCAAGTCGACGTTCCGGGCGCCCAATCTCTTCAAGTCGAGCGTGACCTTGGCGTAGGCGTTGGGCACGATTTCGATGGGCACGCCCTGCGTCCACTCCGTGCCCAAGGCACGCGACTTTTTCCGGTAGTCGGCCACGATGATGAATGTCGCGGCGGCCTCGGCCACCAACTTCTCCTGGAGGAGACACGCGCCGCCGCCCTTGATCAAGTTGAGTTTGTCGTCGCACTCGTCCGCCCCGTCGAACGCAATGTCGAGCGAGGGGTACTGCTCGATGGTGCCCACGTGGAGCCCGTGGTCGAGAATCAACTGCTTCAGCTGGAAGCCGGTGGGGATGCACACAAAACTGTCCTTGTTGGCGAGCTGGCTCAACCGCTCGGCCACATACACCACGGTGCTGCCGGAGCCGATGCCAACTACCTTGGCGTTGTCCGGGAGGTTCTCGTCGACGGCCCGGTAGGCGGCTCTCATTTTGGCGGATTCGATGGTGGACGACATTGGTGGGGTGAGCGAGGTGAACGGCCGGGTGAGGGCGGAAAAGCGTGGGGGTCTGGTGAACCTGAGCATTCTGTGGGGCAGGCGCCGGTAGGGCTGGAGCAGGTCAGTAGGGCCGCGGCGCCCGGCGCCGTGTGCAGGAGCGCGTGCTCGGGCCTGTGCTGGCCCGTGGCGCTGGGCTGGGGCCTGGTGTTTCGTTTGTTAGCCCGGCAGAGACGGGCCGGGCTTTTTTGGCTTGCGTCTCTTCGGGCGGGTGGTGCCTGGGATGCCGGGCTGTGGTTTTGGCGGGCCGTGGCGTGGCGGGAGGTGTTTTGTATTTTTTATTGGGGGGTGCTTGTTGTCATCAATTGTAAGAGATTGCGGGCTGTCTTATTAATGCGCAGACTGCTGGGCCTCGTGGGCACTGCACTCCAGGGGGGCACTGTGTGAACAGACAATAAGAGTAAATGGGCACTGAACTAAACGGGCACTCCAAGTAAATGGGCACTATAAGTAATACTACAAGTAATACTACAAGTAATACTACAAGTAAATAAGGGCTACAAGTAAATAAGTACAACAAGTAAATAGGTGCTACAAGTCAATGGGCACTCCAATAAACTGGGCACTCCAATTAAATGGGCACTCCAATCAAATGAGCACACAATAAAATGGTATCCACACCACAGACGCAAAACGTAGACTACTGGAAGCAACAGCCGCAAGGATAATCAAAACACAAGAAAGAGGGCAAAGATAACACACCCACCCAGGGCCCCAGAGGCCTGCTCCAGGGCTCCATGCGCGAAACTGCACTATGCGGGTATTCCAGATGGTTTCAAACTGGTCCGAATTGTGCAGCGAGACCAGGCTGGGCGTCGGCAATGGGAGCCCAGAATCGGCCGGGGACAATCCTAAGACATGGTCCGTTTTTGTTTTCCCGTGGGTTTTCCCAAAAACAGCCTACATAAACTGCGCCGCGAAGTATTACCCTGTTGCCAGGCCTGTGTGCCCGGTATCCTTGGCCGGACACCCGTACCATGTGCCATGGGACAGGCTATAGCAGAGAAACAAACCGCGGCCCAGGTAATTCTAATACAAAACGCCTACAGAAACACGTGTTCGGTTCGAGTTCGGCCCCTCCTAGGCCGCGCCTCGATGGGTGCAAATCACCAACATGACGCGAGCAAAAATCCAGAAGTCGATATCCGAAAGCACTTTGTAAAGCCAAATTGGAAATATCCACTGTGCACGTAGCCGCAGAAATTCTACCGCCCCAATGTCGGACTTGGGGCCGCTCGGCGCCTACGGGCCCGTCGTATATTGACTTGCTGGTAATACACCCATGGGCCGCCACCCGGTCACGTTTTCGGCCCCGGCCTCCCATCTTGAAAGCAGATATTTTCGACATGCCATGGACGCCATGAATCTTGCCAGCTAACTCCTCCAGTCATAATTTCAGAGAGTCCCCGGCGGTGCTTTCCGAGCCAAACGAAATCAAGCCAGCCGGGCAAACAGCAGTCACGCGTGGTCACGTGCACGCGGGGCCCGCCGGCCGGACCGCCTTAACTATGCGCGCAGCCTCCGCAGCGGCCTCCCGCGCACCAGCCCGGCATTCGCAGGCAAATGGCCTGGGCGAAAAAAAAAAACATCGTGGTGAGCACAGTGTGCAGGCACAGCGATTTTTTTGCACTCGCACCTTATGGAAAAAAAACCTGGCTAAAAATTTTCCTCTTGATCCCACCACCGACAAACTGTTAACCATGTCTGCTGCCAACAAGATCTTGTCTGAGAACCCAACCGAATTGGAGTTGCAAGTTGCCCAAGCTTTCACCGACTTGGAGGCCCAAACCGACTTGAAGGCCGAGTTGAGACCATTGCAATTCAAGTCCATCAAGGAGTTCGACGTTGCTGGTGGTAAGAAGGCCTTGGCCATCTTTGTCCCTGTCCCATCTGTCGCCGGTTACAGAAAGGTCCAGACCAGATTGACCAGAGAGTTGGAGAAGAAGTTCCCAGACAGACACGTCGTCTTCTTGGCCGAGAGAAAGATCTTGCCTAAGCCAGCCAGAAAGTCTAAGAAGCTCCAAAAGAGACCTAGATCCAGAACCTTGTCTGCTGTCCACGACAAGATCTTGGAGGACTTGGTCTTCCCAACCGAGATTGTCGGCAAGAGAGTCAGATACTTGGTTGGCGGTGCCAAGATCCAAAAGGTTTTGTTGGACTCCAAGGACTCCTCTGCCGTCGACTACAAGTTGGACTCTTTCTCCCAGTTGTACAACAAGATGACCGGCAAGCAGGTTGTTTTCGAGATCCCAGGCGAGTACTAAGCATCTCGTTCCCCTCATCTCCATCAACTTTCCCCCGGTTTACAAAACTCCCCTGTGTTTTTAGTGTAGTGGGGCCGTGGTTCTAGGGCTGCTCCTCCCGTCATGCTTTTAGCGAATCTTTTGACAAATACTTAATACTTGGTATTTATCTTATAAATAACTCATGATCATTCACCGTGTAGAACTGCTTCTTGCCTGTGCCGCGTTCCCACGCCACGGTTCGTGTTTTGACGTGGTCTTCGTGCGATTCTATAGCTTCTATTCACCTCGCTTCTATGTACTCTCAAACGTGCTTCACATACGCCGTGGGGAACAACCCGGTCTGTCCGTTGATCTCTCCCTCGGTCCAGCCGCTTTCGTCCGTGTCCGCCTGTATCAACACGATCCTGTCGCCGGCTTGGAAACTCAACTCATTGCTCTCGTCGCCATTGAAGTCGTAGAGTGCCTCCACGTATTGCACGCGTTTCGCGCCGCGTTTGGGTGCAACCGAGGGCCCAGTCTTCTTTGCATTGTCCTCGACATAGTTGATTTGTAGGTAACTCGTGGGCACAAGTCCGCTCTGCCCTGCAGAACTTTTGACCAAAGTCCAGCCCAGGCCATCGTCCTCTTCAACTATGGCAAGCTCCTCGCCCTGGCTAACTGTCAATTCGTCGTCTCCGGTAGCCTCGTAGGCGTACGAGGCGATTGCAGGGGAGTTGCTCAGCGCAGCTTGGGAGTTGACACTTTTGTTTCGTCTCAAGCTAAACAACCCACCCAACTTCGTGGCCAATTTGTTCGGGGGCAGATGAAGTCTTGTGGCTTTTGAAAATGCCAAACCGGGACCTCTTTTCCTTTTTGACTTCCACGTACGAGAGATCCTGATCGCCAGCAAAGTTTTGAATGATCTCGATTTCAACCTCGCTTTTGACTCTTCCGGAATCTTCTTTCATGAACTTCTGGAGGAGCGTCAACGCGTCATCTAGCTTTGAATCAAACTTGAGGGTGTGCGTATCCTCGCTTGACTTTCTCTGCTGTGCCACTTCTTCCAATTTGTCTTTCGCCAAAAGTGTAGAGTCCTTGGACACAGAGTATGCATTCAAACTAGCATTGAGCCTGCGCTTCAACTCTGTGAGCTCCGGCTCTTTCACTACAAGTGACTCGTTATCGTGCCAAAAATCACAAGGGATGAAGTAAAAGTCCTGGGGCTCTTTCCATGCAACTGCGTTGTGTTTGATAAACATAGCTGTGTCTAACTTCGGGTTGTTTTCTTCAATTGTCACGTCAATTTCATGTAAAAGCTCCTTTACCTTATCGTTCGAGTTCCGTTCGATAATCGACGCATTCTTCAAAAGCTTGTTCATGATTCCTACCCTAGACTCGTTCAAATCTTGGAAGTAGTCAAGCAATTCAGGTAAGTCCTGGAAGTAGTACTTGTCCTTCAACCTATTGGCGATACTCAATTTGATCAAGTAGTTGTTCTTTCCGTTGTTCATCTCGATTTTCTTCTCTTCGAGTTTTGCTAAGGCTCGTTCGCTCGAAGACTTTTCAGTTTTTTGCCGGGCGTGTTCCGTGTTTTGACACAAACTGTCGTAGTGTTTCTTCGCCTTGGATACCTCATCTTCCAAAGACGTCTTTTCGGAAGTGAGGAAATCATTTATTACGCTGACATGCCGGGCAATCTTGTTCAGTTTTTGTTGCAATCTGTTGAGGTTGCTGCATATTTTCACTTGGAACTCCGTTCCGAGGTTGTCACGTTCACGAGCAATTGCTTCTGTCTGTGACAAGACTTCGTTCCACAAAACTACAGAGGCGCTTTCAAGTGATCCTGGTGTAATTTGTGGGTCATCCCCTACAGAGAGACCAGATGAGTTCTTGGCTTTTTTCTCGAAATGCTTCTTACATAACTCTTGGAGTTTTGCCGAGTACTCTTTCTCCAATAGGGCACGCTCTTTGTAGAAGCCCTCTAAATCGTCGAGCCAATTAATGCCATTCGTGATCCATTTTTCTGTGCTCTTGTATGAATCTTTGAGCTCGTTACCAATCGAAAGTTCCTCCAACGACATTTCGGGCGAGCCTACAAAATGCAATATATATTCAATCCCTCCACGTAAGTCTAGGCCTATGTTGATCCTATCGTATAATCTGCATCAGCGTTGAACAGAGCGTCACACTAGATGTGCGCGGGGCGGTGCGGGGTCTATCCACAGGATTGCGACCAATTGATGGCAAAGCTTCGTTCACAGTTTCACCCCAAAACCCGTCACACAACTTTTTTGGTGATAGTAGGATGTGGATAACATAAATGTTAGAGGAATATTTTTGGAGTTCAGTTTCTCTTTTCGTTCAAAATACGGACTCATAACTTCGTAAAATACAGGATGTGAAATACAAGCGAGCGAGTGGGATATAAAAGACCGCATTGATAACTAAACACTTCGCAAGGAAAACTTTGTCAGCATCAACGTGTTTATATGGACATTTGGGAACCATTGATAGGGCTATTACGGCTATATTATCTTCAGAAAGAAAGAGCTGAGGCATTTGCAAACATTCTCTCTTGGAGATATGTATGCGTGCTACAGGAGCAGTGAATCTTGCCGGTCCTCTTTTTAGAACCAAAACTTTCTAACCACAGAGTGTTTTTTTATCTTTTGAGCAAAACCTTCCCCAGTTGATATCACGTACACTTCCAGACATTTCTTTTGTTTGAATTTTTGAACGTTGGACAATCAGTTTTATTTCATGAGATCAGCTCCCCAGTCCGGATACCCGCAGAAAAGCTGACATACCTGCCTCGGTGAAGAAAAAAATCTGCAGACTTTCAGAAGTATCACCAAAAACATACACTTTACCATGAAATTCCAAGTCTTCATTCCCTTTCTTTCCATTTCTTAAACAGACAAAAGCAAACAGGATTTGACAAGTGAAGCTACCATTGTTTTCAACGGCCCGTAAGCACCAAGGGAAAAAATCAAAGGTGGGGCGAACAGATTTAAATATTTGCAAGATCCCGCATTCGCAGGAACCTCTCTAATGTTTGAATTTACAAAAAAGAAATAAAGCGCCAGGCGATGTCTTTCAATGAATTTTACTAGCATGTACGAATTATGCCGCAAAAGGATGATAGACTTGGATAAGAAGAAGTTGCAAGCCGTGCTTGGTCTATGAACCTCGCAAAATCTGAGGCCCTGCTCGCGCAATGATCAGGTAGAAGAGTTTTCATTCCCGGTCTATATTCATTGGGCGAAGCATCACCAAAAACACGAAGCAGAATAGTGTATCTGCTTGATTGTGTCATCCTTGTTTATTTGATTTTTTAGTTGCCGAGGTAACAAAGAGGAAGCATGACACTAGTGGACATCTCTCTGTTGGGAAAGACAAACTATAGCCTACTTGGCCTGCAGAGAACCCCAAATCCGAAAGCATAATGTAATCTTTATAAATGACGTCTCTGCTCCGTGGAAAGCCCGGGAATGTGTCCGATGTGCATGCGAGGAGACAACAGGATATCTTGAGAAGCGAAACCAGCTAATATCGATGCAAAATGAGTGAAAAATTCCAGGACCACCCAGTGTGTTTTTTTTTTTTTTAATTGTTTAAGCATACGCTAGTGCCGTCCGCGCTCGACTAAGAGAACTTGCAGGTTTGAGTTTGACTTGCTCGCCTGGTCGCATGAGGCTCACGGCAAGCAAAAAAACTTATTTAGGTACCAAGGTTATGAGCATGCGGCCGAGAATAATATGGTAGAATTCTGTCTCTAGGAACGATCATTTGGAAATGTACTGGTGAAATGTTGGACTAATCTGGTGGGTATTGAATCGGGGCTTTATCTCAAGTCGTGGATCAAAACTAAACAAAGTATCTTTGTGACAAGTTCGGCCCAAGTAGGATCGCTGAATGTGCTTAAACTGGGTCATGGACTACTAGATCCTCGGCAACGTAGGGATTCCGCGGCTCGCGCGCAGTCGTGCATCGGTCTTTTGCATCCATTGCTATTGTTGCTCCGGAAAAACTAGCAAGCCATCACGATCAAGTGGATAGAAATTCTATAAGTGCAGAGAAAAGCGCCAGGCACAGGCACAGGCCTGGCTCGGCTTTTCCGGAATTCGAGCTTGTTTTAGATTAATTTAAAACACCCTTATATTCTCTCGATCTGAACTCTTCTTATCTCTTCTGATAGTTCGCTTGCTATGCTTCATCAAATAGTGAGGGACTCGTTCTGGGGCTCGGTCATCTACTTGCTCTCAAACCGAAGGCTCTTCAAGTACCGAGAAGAAGACTTTTCTTTCGCCAAGCTAGAAAGCTTCAAGCACAAAGTCAATGTCGAAGGCCAGGAACTTCCAGAGCCAGGCTTGGACAGAAACTTTTTGGGAGACGTGCTGCATTTCCCGGACCTCACTTCTAACTCCGAAGAAAAAACTCTCACGGAAGATGGCCCCATATTAATTTCCTGGGACGGCGATAATGACCCGGATAATCCCCGCAACTGGCCCTTCTACTACAAGGTGATCTTTGTGCTCAAAATCATATCGATGACGGCGATGATCTACATGTCTGCGGCTCTCTACACGCCTAGCATCACCACAGTGATGCAAGAGATGCAGATCAGCAGACCCAAGGCAGTTTTGCCATTGACGGTGTTTGCCATTGGGTACGGAATTGGCCCTTTGGTGTTTTCTCCCTTGTCAGAAAACGCCCGTTTCGGTAGAAACACCATCTACATTGTTACGTTGTTCATCTTTTTCATTTTGCAAATCCCGACTGCGTTGGCTACCGACATCACATCTTTGGCTATCTTGAGGTTTCTTGCTGGCTTCTTCGCAAGCCCGGTGTTGGCTACCGGAGGTGCCAGTATTGGGGACGTGATCTTGAGCGAGTATATGCCCATGGCTCTTTCATTTTGGACAGCAGGCACATTCTGCGCCCCATCCTTGGGGCCACTCATCGGTGCAGCTCTCACCGTAAGGGGCGGGTATCACTGGCCCTTTTGGTTCATCTGCATATACTCGGGGATTTTTTTCTTGGTGTTGAGTTTCTTCTTGCCCGAGTCTTCTGGGAAGGCGATCTTGTACCGAAAGGCCAAGAGATTGAGGGCAATCACAGGAAACAAGAACATCACAAGCATTGGGCACATCCAGAACAAGGAACTCAATTTGAAAGATGTGGTGATGGAGGCGCTCTGGAGGCCGTTCCAGATCACCTTCCAGGAACCTGTGGTGATGTTTCTCAACATCTACATGGGGGTCATCTATGCCATCATGTACCTCTGGTACATGGCGTTCCCCATTGTGTTCATCCAGATGTACCAGTTTTCGACCGTGGCCGAAGGAGCTAGTGCACTTTCGCTCACAGTGGGCCTTCTTGTCAGCGTGTCGTTCCATCTCCCCATAGTGTACCAGCGGACCACGCGGAAATTGATCGTAGGCAAGACGATCCATCCCGAGGTGTATCTACCCATGTGCATTTTCGGCAGCTGCTTGTTGCCCACCGGCCTCATAATCTTTGCCTGGACGTCTACGTTATCGGTGCACTGGATAGCGCCGATGATTGGCGCCGGAACCTACATGTGCGGGTCGTACATTGTGTTTCAAACGTTGTTCAACTACATGGGGATGTCGTTCCCCCGCCACTTGGCGTCGGTGTATGCGGCCAACGGGCTTCTCCGGTCGATGATGGGCGGGTGCTTTGCGCTTTTTGGCACTGCCATGTTCAACAACTTGAGCACGCCGAAATACCCCGTTGCGTGGGGCACGATGATCTTGGCGCTCATCTTGATTGCGCTTATCCTGGTGCCTGTGATGTTCTACCTCCACGGGCCGCAGCTCCGGGCCAAGTCCAAGTATGCCGATGCGTGAATGTCGAGCCGAGACGTGAGTATGACCCAGTGGAGGAATGGAGTATAAATGGGAGGATAGTGGAGAATAAACGAGAGAAATAATAAGCGAGAAGAGAATAAACGAGGAGAAAATAGAGAAAAGATGAGGAGAAAAATAAAGGGGAAGAAGACAGAGTAAATGAGCAGGGACGTGAAGTATACTGAAGCAGGAGGGTGCGTATATTGGAGCCGAGAAGTGAGAGTATGACCTAGTGGAGATCTAGAGTATAAATGGGAGGAAAGAAGAGAATAAACTAGAAAATAAAATAGAAAATAAACGAGAGAAAATTAAACGAGAGAGAAATAAACGAGAAGAAAAATAAATAGAAAAGAAAAATAAACAAGAAGAACACAGGGTATAAGGACGTGAAGTATATCGGAGCAGGGGAGTGAGTATATGGAGCTCAGGAGTGAGTATGACCTGGTGGAGATCTAGAGTATAAAT
>NW_017387735.1:380581-427871 GCF_001664035.1 Metschnikowia bicuspidata var. bicuspidata NRRL YB-4993 | reverse complement strand
GAGCTAGTGCACTTTCGCTCACAGTGGGCCTTCTTGTCAGCGTGTCGTTCCATCTCCCCATAGTGTACCAGCGGACCACGCGGAAATTGATCGTAGGCAAGACGATCCATCCCGAGGTGTATCTACCCATGTGCATTTTCGGCAGCTGCTTGTTGCCCACCGGCCTCATAATCTTTGCCTGGACGTCTACGTTATCGGTGCACTGGATAGCGCCGATGATTGGCGCCGGAACCTACATGTGCGGGTCGTACATTGTGTTTCAAACGTTGTTCAACTACATGGGGATGTCGTTCCCCCGCCACTTGGCGTCGGTGTATGCGGCCAACGGGCTTCTCCGGTCGATGATGGGCGGGTGCTTTGCGCTTTTTGGCACTGCCATGTTCAACAACTTGAGCACGCCGAAATACCCCGTTGCGTGGGGCACGATGATCTTGGCGCTCATCTTGATTGCGCTTATCCTGGTGCCTGTGATGTTCTACCTCCACGGGCCGCAGCTCCGGGCCAAGTCCAAGTATGCCGATGCGTGAATGTCGAGCCGAGACGTGAGTATGACCCAGTGGAGGAATGGAGTATAAATGGGAGGATAGTGGAGAATAAACGAGAGAAATAATAAGCGAGAAGAGAATAAACGAGGAGAAAATAGAGAAAAGATGAGGAGAAAAATAAAGGGGAAGAAGACAGAGTAAATGAGCAGGGACGTGAAGTATACTGAAGCAGGAGGGTGCGTATATTGGAGCCGAGAAGTGAGAGTATGACCTAGTGGAGATCTAGAGTATAAATGGGAGGAAAGAAGAGAATAAACTAGAAAATTATAAATGGGAAGAAAGTAGAGAATGAACGAGATAACTAATAAACGAGAAGAAATTAAACGAGGAAAAATAAACGAGGAAAAATAAACGAGGAAATAGAGTATAGATGAGAAGAAAAATAAATGAAAAGAAAACAGAGTATAAACGAGCAGGGACGTGAAGTATACTGAAGCAGGAGGGTGCGTATATTGAACAGAGAAGTGAGTATGACCTGGTGGAGATCTAAAGCATACACTAGAAGAAAGTAGAGTATAAACAAGAAGAAAGTAGAGGACAAACGAGAAAACATTGAGTGCAGCAGAGGGCTGCCGGGACTGGCGTGTCTGTGCCCCGGCAGCCTGCTCCATGGGCTGGCTCATGTAGTCTCGGTATTAAATCAGGCCCAGCGCAGTGCCAACAATCAGGCCCAGCACGGTGCACTGATCAGGCCAGGCACGGCTGGGCGCGCGCCTGTCGTTTGCAGCTTTGGCTGCGGCTGCGAACTGGTCCGGAGACAGGCCCCACGCCCGCGACAGGCCCTGGACATGCCAGAGCAGGCCCGTGGGGGCATACCGTAAACCCCCAGCAATTGCGGTCGGGCCGACCCGAAAAGCCCCGCCCCAGCCGGCCCAGTGCAAACACACATGCCTGACTCCCGCGGGCTATATATTGGGCCGTCGCCGCCCCCTCCCCCCCCCTCCCCTCGAAAATTGCAGAATCCGAAAGCCCGACCCCCCGGCCGCCCGCGCCCTGCCTCCCCCACCGCGCGCGTCCTCCATCGACCGGCCCACCTCAGCCCAAACCTCCCGCCCCATACTCTTGGGTTCTTCCTCCGCCCCAGCGCCCACACCACCACCCCGCCTGGAAATCCGGCCCCACCCCCGCCCCCGGCGCACGCAACCCCCCGGCCCTGACAACCGGCTTTTCCACCCCTGTGCATCCGACACGCGGCCGTCTCCCGCCGCCGTTCTGTGCCCTCGGTCCACGTTGCAGTACCCTCGGCCCATCCGCTCCGTCCCTGCCTTTCTCCGTGCACGCTGGCCCCGCAAGCACCGTAAGGCGCGGCCATCGAAACTCCGCGTCCTCCGCGAGGTATACACGGACTACAAGGCGCTCCGCGGGCCCCGCCTCGGCTTCTGGGCTCGCCTCGCCGCCACCCCTACCCTGGCCATGGCCCCCGCCCAGACGCGCACAGAACTGCCCCCGGCGCCGGGCAGCTTTGCTTACGGCGCCGGCGCCGGCACCGGCTCCACGTTGGTCAGCGCCAGCAGCAGCACGCCGCCCACGTTGCGGCCGGCGCTGCCGCCCTCGCCGCACGCCGCCAGCTCGCGGCGGCAGCGCTTGTTGGGCTTTGCCCGCGCCACGCGCGACACATACATCCCGCGGCTCGCCACGCTGGTGACGCTGCTCGCGTCCGGCGTGGCGCCCCGCTCGCTGGACCTCCAGTACGACGAGTCGGGGCTGCCGGTGGTGTTTCCGAGCGACACCTCGTTCACGCTTTTCCCGTCGTACACGCGGCTCGTGTCCGCGCGGGACTCGCCCACGGGCCACGAGGGCTACCTCCTCAGCGTGCGCGGCTGGATGTGGTGCCCGGGGCTCATGTCGCGCAAGAACAGGCTCGTGCTCTCGCTTGCCAAGCAGGTCACCAAGGGCCGGTCCTCGCGCGCGGCGCAGAGCGCCGTGGACCAGCTCAACGGCGACGCGGGCCTCGCGCCGGACGCGCCCCAGGCCGCGCCGGATGACTTCAACGACAGCGAGTCGCTCGCGTCGGCCTCCAGCGCGGCCAGCTCCGGCAGCAGCGACGTCCCCTCCGCGGACCAGCTCATCAAGGAGCGCTTGGGCGCGTTCATCGCGCGCTCGGTCGCCAAGGCCCACTTGGCCGTGGTCGTGGGCGCGGCCGACCCGACGAGAGCCGGCCCCTTGTGCGAGAAGCACGTTGTCACGGACCTCAACGGCCACTTCGAGTGCGACATCTTCACGCCCTATGAGCCCTCCGTGTTCCAGGTCACCTCCACCACCGACGAAACGGTCACCGCGTGCCAGGAAGTGCACATCTTGCAGACCTCGGGCTTCGGTGTCATCAGTGATATCGACGACACCGTGAAGCTCACGGGGGTGATTGGTGACAAGAGGGAGTTGCTCAGCAAAATCCTCGTGGGGAACATCCACGCCTGGAACATCCCGCAGGTCGTGGCGTGGTACCAGGACATCTTTTCCCGGCTTGACGCTTCCTTCCACTATGTCTCGAACTCCCCCTGGCAATTGTTCTCGTTGATTAGCCAGTACTTCGAGCACGTCAAGCTTCCGCGCGGCTCCTTCCACCTAAAACAATACTCGGGCAACATTATCGCCTCCCTCATGGAACCGTCCTCGTCGCGGAAAAGCCTGACTCTCCAAAAGATCTTGAGGGACTTCCCCAACAAAAGGTTCATTTGCATAGGCGACTCCGGAGAGCAGGACATGGAGGCGTACACGGATTTGGCCAGACTACACCCGGATAGAATCGCTGCCATCTACATACGAGCAGTGCCAAACTCCTTCTCTAGTGTCGACGACTCAAAGGTCTTGAATGAGCTCAAGTGGATGACTTCGGACTGGGAAAAGCGCCAGACCATCAAATCAGGGAAAAGGTCCGCCCCGGGATCCCCCGATCTAATTGACCTCTCGGACAGCGAGGCTGCTGACCCTGTTCCAAAACGCTTGACAAGGCTCCCTCCAATGGTACCACGGAAGCCAACAGCGCTCAAAGGCAATGCGATTCGAAAGCTCCCCCCTCTACCTGAGAGAAGATACATGTTATCCAATGAACACCCAAATTCAGATCCAGAAATTAGTGGCAGCGTCTCCTCAGGTCTGGGTCCCTTCAGCACTCTCCCAACAAAATCGCTGACGCTACCGCCCCAATCGAAGCTCGCCACACCTCCTCCTCCGCCACCTCCTCCCTTGAGACGCAAAAAACCACCTGTGGATGATATGGGATTCAAGCCTGTTACAAGTATAACTACTGAAAAGGCCGGAGACAATCTGTCATTGTCTTATGGTGTAAACGATTTTTTCGAGCCAGAAGACGTTGATGGCAAAGCAGCTTTGTGGATACAAAGGCTACATGAATGTCTTCATAACTTGGATGGAACCAACACCAAACTTGCATTCTTCGAAGATTCGGATGAGGACTTCTTCAAATCCGCCCTCAAAGACTTGTAGATTGATTTGGACTTTGTCTCTTCAACAATCAGCAACTCTATGTGTTGTTCCATATATTACATCTAATCAAAATCTTTGACTATAAGACCCGTAGAGATCAATGAGAGAAGTCGATGGACGATGCAACCGCTTCTCAATGCTACACCCCATTCCTCATGCACTTGCGACTGCCAGTGTCGTACCGTCGTTTCCACTTGTCCCCTCATCACCGAAAGCATCATACAGAGGACCATCACCGTAGTCCTTGAACTGTGGTTGCTCTCCTTCGGGCAAGGCTTTTCTGAACTCAGACAAGTCCATCTCGTCTCCCTGTTCGCTGTCTTCCTCTTTGTAGAACTTGTCAGCATATTTCTTGACCAATATCTCTTTACCGGTCAATGGTCTCTTTCCAGATTGTTGATCCTTCTTCTTTTCTTCTTCCTTCTTGGCTTGTTGCTTCAACTTCCATTCTTTGAATGTCTTCAAAGTGATTGGTGTGAACAGGCTCTTGTCTAATCTGCCTCTTTCCAACTCAATGAACTCCTCCAATGTGATTTGAGGTTCTGAATCCTTGGCCAACCTTTCTAGTCTCTTCTGTTCCTTGGTTTTCAAAACGAAACCAGGAGGCAACGAGTGTCTGTACATACATTCGTTTCCGCCATTAGGACACGTCCAAAACCAACCATACTTGTCATTTTCAACAGCTTCAATAAAGAATTTACAGACCTTCTCTGTAGTCGTCTTTGGGTTACCGTGCTTCGACATAATCACTTTCCTCAACTTCTCCTCATCCCAGTTGTCCATAGTATCCTCCTCCTTCTCTGCTCTGGCATCGGTATACAAGTCCTTCTTAGCATCCTTTCTGCCGACGTTAGGGTCGTGAGAAAATTTACATTTGGGGCCTTTGGTACACACACCCTGCCTGAAAAATTCGCATAGAATGGATTTTGGATCGACACCAAAAGGAACTTTTTGTTGTTGTATACCAAACAATTTAGCGGCCTCAACCTTGGCTTGTTCGGCCGCCTTCTTTTCCTCTGCTTTTCTTTTTTGCTCGGCTTCCCTCTTCTTGGCCATTCCTCCGTCTGCTCCATCTTTCATTTGATGAATTTGACTCTGGACTCTCTTCGACTTATTTTTGTTCTTCATTCCGAATCCTTTGTCTTCGGCAGCCTTGGATTTGGCCGTAGCCTTGGCTTTGTCTGGTCCTTGTTGCTTTTTAGGGGGCATGTTGGTCTAACAAATACTATTAACTGTTGCTCTCTTCCACTCTTTTTTTTTCATGATCGCTCGCTTCGACTCAGCTTGTTCCTTCATGCGCGAAATCAGTCTGCACACCTTCAAAATTTCATGGTACGTTCAATCGCGACTCAGCGCGGCTCGATCCATCTGGTACCAAATGACTTAGTATTTGGTTTTCCTCTTCCGGCCACCGCCTAGAATGTGGTCGAAACGAATTGCAGCCTCACTGGGCTCTGGTGAAATGCGAACCTCTTGCGGGCTTGGCATCCTCATTTGTGCGTTGCTCAGTGGAGGGGATCTTAATGAGGCTCTCGATGGAGTTGATAAAGCACCTGTCTCAAAAACGCTCGAGCCATTCATAGTAGGAGTAGCATAGTGGTCATTCTTAGTTTTTCCGAGACGGCTGTTTCTAAAAGGAATGTAAGATTTTCTTGTCGCTGCGACCTCGGGTTGATTTGGCTCAATAGGTGACCCGAAATTGTCAGCCAAGCTGCTTTTGAACGAAGTGTTAGATTGAGTTCTCGCAAGGCTCACTTTCAAAATTCCTAGCGCTCTTTTATCGTAAACTTGCGGAACCGAGTCAATGGGGGAGATCATGTCGCTAGAACCACTCTGCCTAGTATCCAACGAGAAAGTGTGCCCATGCATGTTCTTCGAGCGTCCCATGTTTAGCATGTGAGCTTGTTGTTCGGACGGCTTGGTAAAGAATGAATCGAAGTCGTCTAGCGCAGCCCACATATTGCTTAGCGAAGCAGCAGGTTCCTCGCCTGTTACAGACGCAGAGTCAATGTGGTCTTCTGGAGGAGCATAGTAATCTTCCATCAAGAATTGAATATCCTCATCCGCAAAAAAATCTTTTTGCTTCTCATCCGGAATTGCAGAGGCTTCAATGCAAGTAGCAAAGACAGCGTGTACATTATGTCTTGTTCTGGCCGATGTCCTCGCTGGCATGGGTACGGCCCAACCACTATCATTAGGAATGCCAAAAAGAGACACAGTTTGTTCGTATTCTTTTTTCATGCTAGTACTCCCCATACTCATCCTCAAGATATCCTTGTCAAGCTGAGAGCCAGATATCGTGGCAACCTCATCCATGACTTCCAAAGCAGGCTCTGCGTATTCAGTAAGGAGAAGTCGAAGTAAAGGAGCCACCAAATCTGCGCCCAATCCCGCGAATTCATCTCTGTTCAAGTCAATAATTGGGAAGATGAGCTTTAATATAGCAAGTGTCTCCAATTTCACCCAAGGTGTTTTGTTTGAGAGAAAGCTCAAAAGTATAATCAAAGTTTGTGCTTCATACTCGGGAAAAAAGCTTGCTCTGACTGCAGAGATCGTCTGCATGAGGAATTCCTTCTTTGCCCTAAATTTGTTTCTCGCTAGTGAGTTCATGATCCTTGACAATCCCAATTTGTTTCCATTTGAAGCCATCTCGCTTATAAAAGTGCAAGTTGCTTCAACCTCAGGGCTGAGAGCGCTTTGATCCATTGCATGCAAAAAGCGAGGTAAATTCACGATGAGAGTCGTGAAGAGCCTGCGGTCACCTGAACCAATTATGTCACTATCCCTCAACTTGTTCAATTTATCGAGAAACTTGATAGTGGGTTCCCAGGCTGTAGCAGATCGAAGACCCACCAATACAACTTCCTGAAGGCCTTCAAATTTTCCCTCCCATTTCGGAGGAAATGTAGATATCAAGCAGGATATGGTATCTGGAGCATCAAGATCAATTTTGGAAACAAACTTCGACATCATTGATATAGTCTCAATAAACTCATGCTCATGAACAGTGCTAAGACATGCAACACTTGACCAAAAAAGCTGAGGAAAATCAATCAATTCTTTTGAATCAAGTTCAGCCGTGATTGCATTCAGAGTCATCAAAATTTGCATAGCAAAACCTTGAATGTCTGGTGACTCATCAGATACTGTGTTCGAAAGGCGGTTCAACATATCCTTAAGCATTGGCTGGTCCAAAAATGTTAGAAGCGACCGGAAGACTTGAAATGAACGACAGGCAATATGTCTCACGGCGCAGGAAGTAGCCCATTGTAACGAAATCCTACTCCAGTCTTTCTGCAATGAAGGTAAAGTTGGTGTGAAAAGCTCCAAAGTAACCCTCACCATGAGGTCCATATTCTTTGGAGTTATGCCCCCCTTTTTGTCATTATTCAAGTCATCATAGGTCCAAAGGCTGGTCAGATAGTCCCTTTTTCTTAAAGTTTCCAAAAATTGTTTTGCTTTAGGGTGGTTTGGCGCAATAGAGTGCATTGTATGCATGAGTAAAGATACTGCTTGCTCTTGAACCAAGGGGAAGTAATGATCCATGAGTGAGAAGGAAATATGCAACAACAATGGCAAATGATCCAAAATTTTGTGATTCTTGGACCTGAAAAGGTCAACAAGAAACACCATAGATAGTTGACCAAGTGAAAAAGCCGACTCCTTGAAATTCAAACCGAGAGTATGGGTCAAATTAGCAGAGTAGGGAAAGTCTGATTCTTCTTCCCTGCCAGTGAAATTCACCTGCAGGGGAACCATTGCTTTTGGCTGAAGGTTTGATATCAACTTATCAATAACTAATGTAGAATCAGGCTTCGAAAAAACAAGGTAAGCGATTATTTGTCTCGAATGAGACACAAAGCTTGGATTTCTTCTTTCCAAACAATTTCTCACGATATAGTCAAATATCAAGTCGAAGTTCTGTGGTTTAGTCCCTAAAGCAACCCAGAGTGCTTCAACTTCATTCGTAATGGTCTTGCTAAACTTAACAGTGATTTCAAACAAGTTGTCCAAAACCATTTTTGAAGGCGCATCAATGTCACCTGAAGATGATCGCAAATCTTCAAATCTACTCAAGTTGGACAAACTAGGGGTTTTTGCCGAAGTTGAATAGGTCAATTCAACCGTTTGCACCCAAGGGAGTAAACATGCAAGTATATCCCTTCTAGTTGAGTTATCCACAACATTGAAGTATTTCGTCAAGTAACTGATGTAGGTAAACGCATCCTCAAGGTGACAAGACGCTAGTTTCATGGAAATTTCAAACAAGACCTTTTTGTACACAACCATAGTTGAGCAACAGACACTCTCAGTGAAACGATCAATTTCTGTGGACTCCAAAAATTTTTCTTCAACGAACTTAATACATTTGATTGCAGCATACCGAATTTCGTGATTGTCTGTTCCAACCAAAAAGGTCGAAATGATGAAAATCTCATAGGGCATGGAATCTACCTTCCTGTGTTTTATGAATGCCTCAACAACAAGAGTGAAATACACTTCCTTCACTGACAAAGAATTTTCCGAGCTGTAACATTGTATAAGTGCCTCGCAGTAAATTTCGTCGGTGTTAATATTGGACGAAAGAATATTTTTCAAAGCAGTCTTCCCAATTTCTTGAACCTTTGCAATACCTGAGCCGATAATTTCATGAATCCACGTCATGATGCCCTTTATGTCGAAAGATATCACAGCTGTTTTTCCAGGAACTGCAAAAGATTGTTTGAGCGCACCCGAACAAATGGTCGCCATGCAACTTAATGATGCGATCTGAAATGTCTTCTTTTCGAGCTCCAAGATAGCGACTGTTGTTGCGGAATCTTTCAGTTCACTCGCTCTCGCAAACATTATCTGGTACCGCTCATCCAAGACTAATCGAGAATCGCCAAACCCACACCATTCATGCAAAAAGTTGAAGCAGCCTATGCGGGCTTCAAACGGAAACCAGCGGCTCAGATCTGATTTGCTCTGTAATCCGATGAGAAAGTTCTCGAGGAAAATACTGAAATGAAATCTCAATTTTTGAAATTCTGGCAGTATTTGAATAGATGGGACGGAAAGGAAACTTTTCACATTTTTTATAATTGAGACTAAGTTCGCAATTGTAGAGTCATCAGAGAACAAACCCGAGCTTGCCTTGAACCTATTGGTTAACAAGCTCAAGATGTGAATGACTTCAATTCTTACTTTATCCTCTTGATCACGGAACTTGGCGTTTGTTTTCCAGTCATTGATTGAAGCAGGGAGGTTCTCCGTAAAGGTCTTGAAGGTATTTATGTTAATACAACTCAAACCTAAAACAACTGCCTCTGTTATCATCGTTTGGGGTGAATTCAATAAAGGTAATACCATTCGAAACACGGACTTTGCACTAGTTATTTTCTGGTGTTGAATGTACATGGGCAAAGATTTTTTCCGGCCATGACTGGGCTGTCTGGGTATAGACATTTTCTGCTCGTTCGTGCTGGTCAACGATGCGCATGCAAATATCAAGTAAAGTTTCCATTGGTTCACTAATACCTCGGGGGGACTTGAAGTGGATGACCTGTTGAAAAGCGAGGATGTATAGTTTTTAACAGACTCAGAAAAAGCCACGACATGCTCGTACATCTGTACTAACCGGACACAAACAATAGAGCGACATAAAGCGACAGGCATTGGGCATTTCTCAAACAAAATATCAAGTAAACGAGGATAGACTCTAAACCAAATTGTTGAATCTATTCCATGGTCAGAAGATGCAAACTTAAGGAGTATACCCCTCTTATTTTTCACTTTGCTCAAACGGGTTCTTTCTGGTAAGCTGAGCTCTTTCTTGATCGGTTTGATCAAATCGAGCATGTCCGCGTTTTCAATGTGATAAATTAAACGAGAGCCCTCATCAGCAACATATTTAGATGATTTTCTGGAGTGTCCCATTTGTGAACTTTCCCCTGAAGCAATTGGCGATACTTCCTTATTATCGGTGCTGTTGTATATCGATTGATCAAATTGCTCGACGAGCTTTAAGACAGAAATTGCCAACAGTCTTTTAGTGCTGTCATCTGAGCAAAGAAAGAAAAGCCCATTTCCTTCTACTTCTTCAATCACTGTGATTATGTTCTTCCATTCAAGCTCTTCATAAGGCTTTAACTTGGTTGTTGAATGTTCAATTGTGGTCAAGTCAGGAGCTTTATGGTTTACTTGATATAAATCATCAAGAGCACCATTGGCGTCAAGCTCTTCTGATTTTTGATCAAAACCCTCAGATATATCTTTGGTACCAGACACCTGTCTTAGCCAACATTTAAGTAACTCGACATAAATCCTGAGAAGTTTGATGAACTTTGGTGAATTGAAGTAATCTGGATCATAGGTAAGCCCTGGCTTCTCTGTCATTCTAAACGCAATACGAGCATACACAGTAAGAATGTTGCCGGCAGATTTCCGTGAGGCTAATTTCGCGAGAGACATTATGGCGGATGATGCGACAAAAGGCATTTCATTCGTTGCGTTTCTGACAAGGGTTTCGACAAAAGTCTGGATAGAAATTCCCAGCGAGGCGCTTCCTCCTTTGTCAAGGGGAAGAGGATTGGAAGTCCAAGTGTAACAGTCTATCAAAACAGCGAATAAATCTGTAAAAACATTTCTCGTTCCTTGATTAAAATCAATCCCAAACGGAAAACTCGACAAAGACGTAAAAGACTTTGAGGCAGTCAGAGCCAAAGATGGAGTTTCGCTTTTACCTCCATGCGCTGAGCCATATTGATTATCGATGAGCTTGAGAAGTAAAGATAGAGATCGACTTATCTCCTCATACGCGGCGTGGTTTTTTATAGTCTTCTGCTCAAACATCGTATTGCTCCACTTTTGAAATGATTTTGTGTATGTTGCCTCAAACAATGTCTTGAGAGGTTTATTGGATGACAATGCAACTACCTCGTTCAACTGATCATTTAACACCTCGTCACTTGGAAATTTGGGCTTTTCTCCTGACTTGAAGTCTTTCAAACACAATGTGTATGATTTTATAACGATCACTAATTTTTCGGGAGAAGCACCCTCCAAATTAACACCATTGAAACTAGACCTGAGCAACTTCAAGATTACATTGTCCAAAACGTAGTTAAGGTGCAGAAATGCAACAATTCGAATGACTTCTGTAATAGCATTAATGAGCTCTAGGTCATGAGTAATCCACTGCTGCTTCTTCCCCGTCACATTCAGGCCGAAAAATAACAAGTCAAACAATCTATCCAATTTCTTGACAGTGTTGTTGAGTGTATCGGGTACACGATTGATGTAAACCCATAACAACCTGGCAATGCAGATGATAAATCTGGTTTTCATTGAAGTTCCCACTTTAGGTTTGAGCCTGTACACATTAGCCTCAATTAAATCAAACCAACTGCTACTGAAGAGATCCTGGGAGCTCACAGAAAGAGCTGAAGTCATCAAAATCAATGCAGAATCACCATCATTAAATGTTGATCCTTTAACAGTGTTATTAGTAGACTTCATTGTGGCTCCTGCTGCAGTAGAAGAAACGGAACAAAGCTTTTGAGCCTTCTTGTACATTTTGTTAATTGATTCGACCCACAATGGATGATTTGCCTCCGCGGTAAGCTCAGATGCTAAAGGTATAATTAAGCTGCTCAAAACTTCCGCATACGCAAAGACAATTGTCGGATTTTGGGATTTGCAGAAAAACTTGGTTAATGATTGAAGAAACTCAGCACCTTCTTCGAACTTCTCAAGAGGGTAATTTGTAAGACGCAAATATCGCATTCCATGAATAAGGAGGTGAAGTTTGGGTTCATCTTCGTGAGCAATATTAACGGGCACTCTCTCAAGATCAGCTATAAAGCGATCACTCACACTTAAGAAGCGCTTTTCGGACATGTGGCCCAAAAGTTCAGAAAAGAGGTTCCAGTTTGCCAGCCGCACGAAGGATTCACTAGTTGCGACTGGATCAGTAGTCTTGAGCTGATAGTAAACTATCTCCTCGAGCTTGCCTCCGAACTCTGTACCCAAAGCATCTCCAGAAGTTTGTTTCACAACTTCAATCAAAACGCGGCACAAGATATAGATGGAGGCCAATGACTTCTTCTCTGCTTGGATGGCAGTGCTGCGCGCGTGTGAAATCTTATCGTCGTAATTCTTATCATAAGGATCAGCACCGTTCAATTTGTTTTGTGAGAATTCTTCTGTTATTTTAGTGGAAATGTTTTCCGGGTCAGTTGAGCTTATGTTCGAAGTTGACACGTTTCTCCGATGAGCCAATTTGGAAATACTCTTTGATCTCATAAGACTGATACTCCTTTTGCCACGAACAGGTAAATCTTTGGGTGACAGTTGCAATCTTACGGTAGCTCCGAGGTCACCAGTGTTAGTTTGCGGTGTTTTGGCTACCGAACTTGAGCGGTTCTGGATTAGAACCTTCTCCAACTCAGTGCTGGCCAACAGTGCAACCTCACTCTTGGATTTACGCCAGAACATCACGCTATCAATAACCTGCTTTGGTTTTTTCTTTGCGATGTAGCCCAAAGAAAAGATTATTTCGTCGAACTGAAGATCCACACCTTCCGCAAGCAACTCGATGATGGGCGGCTCGTTCAGTAAAGGGCCCTCGAGGCAAAGATTGAGTTTTCTCTCTGCATGGCGTACAAATTGCGTGAATATGATATGCAAGGTATACTCCGCAGGACTTTTGGCTTCTGTTGCGGTTAGTTTCTTCATCTGGTGGAACTCCTCGCCGCGCAGCAATACGAAGTTCATTGACTTTTTTTGTGACGGTGGCGGGAGTTGGGGTGAGGGCTCTAGCTTTGGTGCACCTTGATAAGTAGGAGACATCACAGTTCTTATTGAGGAACTCATCTTGGGAGTCGTGAGCGGTTGGTCCTCGCGCGTTGGTTCAGAGGGTTGTAGATTCTGCCCATACTGCCTCTCGCCTATTCCACCTATGTCTTCGTCAAAGAAGGGTTTGGACAAAGGGCTTAGTAGGTTCTTATTCAGCACCATCTGCACGCGCTGCGCCTCATTATATTCTACGACCTGCGGCTCAACCTCAAGGTCTTGTGCATACTCAGATAGCTGGAGCGATGTGAGGGACCCGTTCAACTCCACTGGCTTGGAGGAGATCATAAAAGCACTGGTGTTCTGGTAAATATCCAGGGCTACGGCTGGACTTTGGGGCGCTTCGTAATTGGCACCCAAGTCCTCGTGGTTCTGCTGCATAGCATATTCGTGCAAAGGCCCACCGAGCTGGATTTCTTCATCGAAGTTCTCGTCGACCTCAGAGATACGGTCGATCTGGGGTGTGCGGGCCTCACGGCCGACTTGCTCGAGTTCCACTCGCTCACGAGAAAATGATTCCACAAGTCGCTGGCTCAGCGACAGAAAGAAAGAATCAGCGGCTAGTGGTGACTGAGTCGTATTCACCAACTGGGGGAGCGAGATGTACGGTGAGCTTTGCGCGTCGTAGATGTTTAAGGGCAGCTCCAAAACAGTGGCCGTGGACGGGGTTCGCCCGTGGAGGTTTTCGCCACCGTTGATAGAAAAAAGCTCAGACGCATCTTTGAAGTTACCTTGTGGTTGTTCTGGGCTTCCATGATATTCCCCGTCGATGTGAAACTGGTTGTACTGTTCCTGAAGCTGCGCCAATTCGTGCTGAGCGTAGGAGGGCTGCTCCAAGTTGGGGATTTCAATCATCCCGAACGTTTTTCTGTTTGGTCTTGGATCCGGGCTGTCACGTGCTATTTTTGAGCTGTGGGGTCCAATTGAATATGTTTGCGTTGTGTTGCAAAATGATACGATCTACTCTAGATCGACTGATAATTTGGTGCTTGAGTGTGTGGAGATCACATCATGGCCTAGTGGGTGCGGGCCCAGGGTCCCAATCGGTGGGGCCTGGCCGTGCCTTCATAGGCCCGGTCGCGGGGTGCGTGAATCGGGTCCAAACAAGGCAAGTATTACGATGGTTTCATGTCTGTTCGATACGACTCCTTGTGAAGTCATTAGGAAGCCCGAGCCTTGAAAAAATCATTTAGCCGTGTGGAACACCTGTGTATGCTTCATAATTTTGCTAAGGCTAGCATGTGTGATTTGACCGGACCATTGTTATTGTTGCCCCGATAGGGCATTTGGGGCCGGGCGAAAAAATGCGAGCGGTGCCTGGAAGGCGCCATCGAGCGATTCAGCCTCAGCGTGCCAGCATGCATATGCGCCATACGCCCAGAATCAGCTTCATACCTGAGCGCTTCTAAATTGCTAAAACTGACTGATTGGACTTGATCTTTGAAAGTTGCAAGCTTATGTGAAAGCTGCAAGTTTGACTTTTAGGCTTGACGTATAGGTTCGAGGCATAGATTCGAAGCATGAGCGACTACTAGAACTTCGCAATTGCGGCAAGAATTGGCGCGATTACAGTGTGCGAGACCCTGCTTTAATAAATCAACAACAGCAGACAATGACATCATATTTTTTTTGTGTGTGTCTGGAAACCTGCCTGTCCAAATGCCGGCAGTATACTGTGCAGCAATCAAGAGCCTCAAAAAGTAGGTTGAAGCGGACCCCTTAATTGCCTTCTCCTCTTCATGGTAGATATCCTCAAGGCCTTGTTCCAAGTCATGTTTTTCTGTGCTTCCTAAGACCAAGCAGCAAAAGGAAGTATCCAAAGATGTGTTTCATGCTTGTTGTATTTGACTTTAAAAGTTGTATTTGGGAATCTTGGAATGAGGGGGAGAGGGTCCAAAAGCTTTTTAATTTTCTATTTTATTTGTCTTTAGAAAAGAAAATGACGCACGTAAAAAATAGACCAAACAATTCGAAAAAGATATCCTTATAAATTTTCCAGGGGGAAAAAAAACCAAGGACCATAGAAGAACATGTTTCTGGCTGAAAATCAGCTGGATTCCAGGTGTGGGCCAAAAAGTCGTCCCTTTGCGCTGAATTGATCCAATTTAAAGGTACCATGTACCATCACGGAGCGCGCACCGCATCCCGATATTGTAAGTACCGTTGTGAACTACACGCTATAGACAAAGGGTATTTGACATCACTATGGTAGACGATCCAGCTGTCTTGATAAATCAGTTTATAGCTGCCGCCGCAAGCGAAGGCGACCTGGAGTTATTTTCAGCCGAGTTGGCGGGCTTTCTTGCCAACAAATCGGTGTCTCTTCTCCTGTTCATTCAGGCGCTTGGCCCGACTTTGACTTCTGAAAGCACTGCCACTAGAACACATGCTACACATTGTTTGGCTGCAACGCTTTCCGCCATGGATGATGCCACTTTCTTGCTGATGCAAGACGTTTCTGTGCTTTTGCAATTTTTGCTTGCAAAGCTCGATGACGAGAAATTGACCGTGCACGTCTTGAATGCTTTGTCTTCCCTTGTAGGATTCAAACACTTCAGACCAAATGTGAATGGAAACCTTATCCAGCTACTCGAGAAAATTTCTGATCTCTATGAGCCCAGAAAGCATTTGGCCAAGGTCCGATACGAGTCGTTCCATCTTGTCGATGCTACTTTCAAAAATCATAGAGACGACCTTATTGCCATTCCGGCTAATGCCGAGAAATTTGCCTCGACATTTGTGCACATCGCAAGTGGCGAAAAGGACCCAAGAAACTTGCTCATGTCATTTAAGTTGAACACGGCGATCAACAAAAGCCTTCCTTTCGATGACAGGTCTGCTAACGAAAAACATGATCAACTTCTCACGAAGTTGTTCGATGTGGCCTTCTGTTACTTCCCAATCTCATTCACTCCTCCAGCAAATGATCCATATAAGATCACATCTCAGGATCTAAAGACTGAATTGAGAACCACAATTGCTTCTCAGTCGCAATTTGCCCAGGATACATTTCCTTCACTTTTCGAGAAACTTACCTCAACAAACCCAGCAGTAAGAAACGACGTCTTACAATGTATTTGTTCATGCGTGGAGAATTATTCGTCCGAGACCCTCGAGCAATACTGGGTCGCAATTTGGGACGCTCTCAAGTTTGAGATCTTGCACAATGACGCGCTGATCTTCAAGCCAGAAGCCGACTCCATCATCCCGCTTAATGCTGAAGCTTTAGATGATTCTGATGAAAATAAAATCTTGATTTATACTTTGATTGTTCTTCAAAAGTTGGCACAGAAATTGGAGCATGCGGAGTCGTTCGAGCCCATGACGGCCACTATCATCAGTGACTTGAAATCACATTTTACGTCCCTCAACGAAAAGACCTCCAAACAAGCCGTCATTCTCATCTGTTCAACCGGAACATCATCCACTAAGTTTTTTAACAAGATTGTTCAATTTTTATTTTCTTTCGAGGTTTGGGGTAAATTCATTCGCAGTGACAAGCTAGAGACTGAGTCTGAGACAGAACAAGAGATAGACGTCTCTATAACTGTCACTAGACAGAGAGAATTAATTGACTACGTTGGCTTTGTTATCACAGCATCCAAAGTCCTAGCGGAGCCGAACGATTTGTGGGACTTTAAAGATCACTTACTCATTTTTATGGGGCAGCTTTTGCAAACTTCGTCCAACCTTGAGAAATCTTTGAAGTGTAAGATTACTCAGCAATTAACAAAAATGCTGTTGATAAGTGGATTGCTTTCAAGGGAAGATGCGAAGTTGATCTTGAACTGGCTTGGTGAGAACATGGCCAGTATAACAAGCCATAGTTCAAATTCGGACTGGCAGTCCGATCTTCTTTTACAAGAAATTGTGAAAAGTATCATTCGTATCATGACAGAGGGGTCTGAGGAGATGTTGAGTGTCAATGTCTCTTATGTTATCGAGATCATTCTCCCAATGCTTCTTGATCGCGTCTCTGAAAAGGGTGTTTTGGACCTCATTGATAGGCTCTGTGTAAACTACCAATTCTTGGAAGTTTTATCCATTCGATACTTGAACAAGCTTGCCTATGATGAATACGATAGAGAGGCTTTTGGTGATATTATCGAGAGCCTCACGAAGTCGTTCGTTCAAACTCAAGCAGTGAAACCATTTTTAACCAACTCATGGCAAAAAAACTTTATTCCCAGATTCCTTGGGATTATCCTCAAGAGAAGTGGTGAAGAACCTGTCATATTAGAGCTCGCTGGTCAACTTTTCGGATACATAGTGCGTTTCATCGAAAAATCGAAGCATCAATCAACTTTGGAAGATTATGTCTCTGTTTTTTTGAACAATGACGTCCACGAAGGTGTTTCCATGGAGAGTTTGAGCGAGCATCCGTCTCCCAAAATTACGTTATTCAAGCATTTGCTCGCTAAAATTGACAAGAAAGTGATATTTCCGGATCAGTCCCAGGGAGCCCTTATCGATTCTTTCATCAAGCTTGCTCATAACTCAGAGAATGAGTATGTTAGGCTTGGTTATTTGCAAGTGATCGCACTTTTAGTCAACAAATTCACCCTTGGAAATGACGAGTCAGTATCAAAACATTTTCTTCAATCATTCGAGAAAGGACCAAGTGATTCGGCGTCTCTTGAAATCGCAATTTGGATTTTGAAGGGCTTAATAGTGAAGCTTGACCCCTCTGGGTCGAAGTTCTTGGATCTAGTCGTGACTCAATTGACTGAATCCGAGGATTTTAGATTCTGTAAGGCCATCTCCAGCTCATTCACTATTCTTATGAGTGACTTGGATATCTTCACAAACAAGGAAAACAGCAAAACTAGAATCATTTCGGGAGTGGTTAACCTAAATGCTAGGCTTCTTTACAAGCAACAAATTTTTGAAAGCTTGCTTCAAAAACTCCTCGCTGGTTTTACGGCTACTCAGGATGCTTCAAGAAGAGAAGTGAGCTTGGCTACATTGGCCGTTATTATAAACAACGTCTCGCCTGAGATTTTAAAGCCTCATTTGAAAGAAGTTTTGCCGTTGGTATTGAATGGATTGACTCTACAGAATAGCAGTGTGCTCAAAGCTTCATTGCAAACATTCAAAGTGATAATCCAGGAGTCCCCGGAATTAATACAAGAGAATCTTTCTAGTCTCTTGAGTAAGTTAATTTTCTTGAGCACTCACAAAATGGTTGTTGACAAGAGATTGGTCAACAATGAGACGATCAGACTTTTGAGTTTGGATTGTATATTGGGTGTCTTTACGAGGTTGGAACATACCAAATTGGTGAGATATCAAAGCAGCGCAAGAATGGAGCTCGCTCGTGGCCTTGATGACAAGAAAAGAAATGTTCGGAAAAAGACCACAGACGTCCGTCAAGTCTTGTATGAATTAGGCCACTGAGCATGATCGGATTATAGACCATTATAATTATTCATCATCGGATTCATCGTAGTCAACAGGTGCCAAACCTGGTGTGAGACCCGGGTATGTCAAAACACCTGACTTCACTTTCTCGTTGAACGAACTCAATTTCGCCTTCTGTTGTCTTTCCTTAGATCTGTCGTATTTCTCGTTGGTGAGAGCCAAAATCTCGCTTCTCAACTCCTCGACTTCATCTTTTATCATGGGATCATCGAGGCCACCTGCTCTTCTGACAGCGAACGAATTCTTTTTTATTAGCTTTTTCAAGTATTTCTGTTCTTCCTCGGAAATATTCTGCGAGTTCTTATGTGATTTGATGACGTTATATTTGACATTTTTGCTGAAAAGTTTTTCTTTCTCCAAGTTTTTATTGAGTTGCTTGTTCCTCTTGGCTTTTTCAATCTTATTAGCCTTCTTTATTTCTTCCTTAGAAAGTCTTTTTTTAGAGACTTCACGGCTGAAATTCTCAGTAGTAGAGATCTTTTTCAGCGGTATATTTGACCGTGTGGTCGAGCCCGGAAGCATGTTTTCGAAAAGCTTGTTTAATGTAGCTTGAGATCTAGTTTTCGACAGATCTGAGGAGAACGCCATAATAATTTTAAGTTGAGGATTTGTGAAGTGGGGGATAATCAAGGCGTAGGCGTCATATACTGTGATGCGTGGGAGATGGCAGAGATGAGCTGGTGCACGGGTTCTGTATTTTGGACTATATGAGTAGATTCGATATGCATAGACTCATCGCAGTGTGAGGCCATAAATAATGATTGAAATAAACCATGTGTCTGATTCAAAAGACAACCAACAAGATGTTATTTAATCCCAAGTTTAATACATGAGCCCGAGATATTTGCATGAACCTAGCAATACTACAACCACTTGTGGTCCATGCTCTCATCAATGTGCGAGATGCCGAGTAGTTCATGAGTGCCACCAATACAATGAAGAATAAGATGAAACATTTGCCCTGGTTTTTGCCAAAGTTCCTTATGCTCACTAGTATCGTTCGCAATTATGGAGGTTGGGCTTTTCCAAATATGTAAGCACCCATTTTTTTTGCCATTTCGCGGAGTATTATCGAAACCAGAAAATAACCTTTGTGTTAAGCTGGGGACTTTATTATCTAAAGCATTCTTAAAAAGGGACACGAACAAAAATGAGGAAACAGTAGAGTACTTGTGATATCTGGGATAATCATTACCCACCCCAAACATCAATAATTTTGCTAATGAGGCCCTAAATTTGTTGGAGCTCAGCCTTTATTCTGATTTCTTTATCCCTAAGTTTATATTTAGTAAAGACATCTTAGCATGATGTGACACTATCTGACGGAAAAAGCCATATCACACCAGGATTATATCACGTGCATCATAGACTAGGATGCACAGGACAAAGGACAGCTTTTTTTTTGAAAAGTCATTTTTCCGAAAGAGGATTACTTGTAGAACATCATCAACTAGCGATAAAGAGAATGCCATGCCTTTGCTTCTAACAAAAGAGCCATCCCCTTCCATCTTTGTCCGCGCACGATTAGGGTGGACCGAGGTATCGCTTAGCTCGACAGTAAGGTTATCGCAATCACGTGGTTGAGTGTGGAGAAAGGGTGCGAGTACTGGGTGCCGGGCTTTTCCCATCATGTGAATTGTCAATTGCTCAAGTATAAAGACCACAGATCCCGCTGCCAATATCTCATACGATATTCACCACTGTGCACACTCCAAAACACCAAAAAACACACAATGTCTGACTTGAAAGCTGATGGATTTAACGCGTCTTCCTTGTTCCAGGAATTGAACGATGGCTTGAAGGATGAAGCCGCCAAAAAGAAGGCCATTGCAGGCGTCAAGGCTGTCATTGTGATTACCTTGAAGAACAAAGAGGGCAAAGACCAATCGTGGGTGTTGAACTTGAAGAATGAAGGGTCGATCAAGAAAACCGACTCTGTGCCCAAGAACGACGTGCAGTTGTTGATGAAGGACGCCGACTTCGTTAAGTTGGCCAGCGGAAAGGCCAACGGCCAGAAGTTATTCATGAACGGAAAGTTGAAAGTCAAGGGCAACATGATGAAGGCCACGGCCATCGACTCCGTGTTCAAGTCCATCCGCCCCAAACCAAAGTTGTAAACCCTTTGTATATCTACTTAGTACCGGCGAGTAACTCCGAGATTATGCTTCCTCAGAATGTCATCACAGCGTAGACGGCGGCCATGTCAGTACTGCACGACCTCATTTTCGGTAGTAATGAAGATTGCATCCCCGCTGCTGCCCACCAGCACGACCCTGAACATCTCACTGAGCCCCACGAGCTGGCTGTACTCAAACCGAGCACCGTCAAACTCGATCTTGAGCAACAACTCGGGGCCATTGGCGGCCACAATTACCAATCCACGCCCACTTTTTGCACGCTGCACATTGGCTTGTTTGATTGGGAAGTTGGGATTCATTTGACAGTCCCAATGAGCAGAGTGTGTCTCGTCATTGCTGCGAGTGACGTCGTGGACCCGTAGTAATCCATCAGCGTAGCCTGCAACAAGATACTGCCCTTCCACACAGAGCGACGTCACAGCACTGGTCCTTTGGAGTTTGGGCCCGGTCTGGAAATGGCCCGCCACGCTGTATTGCTGGATCGTCCCCAGCCCGTAGCCCACGTACATGTATTTATCCTGGCACCCGAATAGAAAGTCGCCCCCAACAGTGTTTCCTGGCTCGACTGTTTCTCCCCCGGCTAGCGCCATGCACGTGACAGGGTCGCTGAGATTGTCGATTCTACGAAACTGCGACACGACCTGGGCAGACGAACACTCCCATAAAACAACCGATCCATCGAGCGAAGCAGTGAGGAAATTCCGGCCGCGGTCCACCACCGCAATGTCTGTGATCTGCGCTTTTTGCCGGGAGAAAACGCGGACTGGCAGCGGCTCGGGCTCGGCGGTCACGGGCCATAGTTTGGTCTGGAGATCCAACCCCACGGTCATCATCACCTGTGAAGAAGGGAGCACAGTGATCCTTAGCACGTCGGCAAGATGAGCATTTTTGATCTCGCCTGCAAGCAGCTTGGAGCCGACGTCATACTGGAAGACGTGGCCTGTGTCGGTACCTGCGATCAATATGGCGCCGTTCGGCGAGATCGCTGAGGCGGAGATTTTGGATCCCCGAAGGCCCAAGTGTAGCTTTGATTCTGGAAACTCGAGTGCATACGTATCTTTTTCAGGCCCGTCTCCAATGGTGAGACTGAATTTCAAGGCGCCGGTTTGGCAGAGCCCAGCTTTCTGTGGCTGCTCTGCCGCAGCGGTGAACACCAAGAGATCATCTTTCAACAGCACGGATATGTCAAAAAACTCCTGCTGCTCTTCGTTTTCGGAGTCTCGTCGAGCAAGCCAGATCGACTCCAGCAGTGTCTTTCCAGAAGAAACATCCAGAAGCACCTCTAGAAACGTTTCTTGTATGGTGATGATGTGCATGGCGTACGGCTAGAGACCAGCCGTCGCTTCATTTTTCGAGGCAATTCTGGGGTAGGCCCAGTGCGCGCGCATGGCAAGTCCAAAAGTAGCTGGAGGGGCCCGAACACATGGTGTTTATGACTTTGGGGTTTGGAATACATGGCACTATAGTCGTGAGAATCAACAAATATTGCAATAACCAAAAACACCCCGTGGTCATGGACTGGCTAATGTCCCTGTCTATGCAAAGTAGTAGGTGCCGGTTAGTATCACTGTCGTAGTGTAATGGCATGTGTTTCATACGTGTATTATACAAGCAGTTGAGGATGATTCAATCGCAGCATGCAAGTGGCCGTCACATCAAATCAAAGAGGAATAGTGACAAACATATAGTATGTGTTCCCTGTAACATACGCGTTTATTACGTGCGCATTAATTTCACCATTCGCATTAACTTCACCATTCGCATTCATGGAGGCCGACAGGATGAAGAATCTAGGGCGAAACGCCCAGCTCAGAGTAAGACCGGGCCTTGGATCTGGTGCTTGGCTGCCCCATCTTGAGCCACCGAACAGCCAACCTGCCTTAATGTTCGTGACTCGAGCCTTGCAATCTATGTCTTTTATTATTCGTCGCTCTGCACCCGCGAACTGGAGGCACGGATGCCAGCTATGAGGCTTTCGATCTAGTACCCGGCTCTCATCTTGGTTCTGTTCACTTAAAAGCAGATGCACGAAAGCACGGTCACAGAGATGACCGAGGCTTCCACTGATGATACGCTTCAAATGTTCTTCAATGAGGAATTCAGTCCGGCTAGCTACGTGGATGCATTGTACCTGCTGATCTCGGGACATACTGACCGCTACTCCACGCAGAAATTAGGCACAATCAACACCAAGACCCAAGAGCTCTTGACGCATTTGGACTACAACACAAGCGAGCTTTTGCACGAACTTGAAAAGAAAATGGAACTATTGAAAAAACTGCTGAGCCCCATCGGCGTGTCCGAGTATGTGCTGGCAGAAGAAAGCTTAGGGACGGCCGGCTCCGATACCTCTCGTCTTCAATACTATGTGGCCTCTTTGAAGAATGCCGTAGAAACACTCAGTGCAGATGTTGCAGCCGTGAAACATGAAGCCGGAAAACCGGCAATAGATGAGTCCCTGGAAGCCGGCCACGCCGATCCTGTTGACGCCTTGATTCTGTTGAAACAGGTGAAGGCCCGCATACTAGCAGTATATCACGTGATCCAGAATGCCCAGCGAACCGTCAGCAAGCCAACAGAGTCGGTGATTTTGGACGATGAGTTTCTGGCCACGTTGCTGCTGCTACACGAAAGCTTAAGAAGCAGACTACGCGAAGGCGGCGACGAAGAACGCGCAGAAGTATCCGACACTGTGAGGGAGCTACGCTCATGGGTACCTATGTTCCAGCCGTTCACGAGATTCGGGCCCCCCTTCGTCAAGTTCGTCGTCAAGATGGAAAATGAGCTATAATACTTCTTTTGTGCTGCGAGGTAGGGTTCCGTAGTCATTAATGTCATGATGGAATTCGAGTATCTAGATAGTATCTAATGCAAAGTTCACGTGGCTTTTATAGTCTCCTCCAATCCTGAGCTGGCCACAGTTTCTTCGGAGTTCTTGATGTTTTTCTCCAAATCCTTCGCTGCCCTCTCTTTTCTGGCCTTCTTGCTCATCCATCCAAATCCCGCGTAGTAAAGGAAAGCATTGAAAGCGCGAGTGGGGAAGATCTTCACAACCCACCAGTTTGGCACTATTCTAATCACCATACCTACGGGAACAGACACCATACCACAGATGATGGCGGTAGCCCACATTGCCGGCGTTTGCCTGACAATGGTGAACGCAGCACCTCCAACAAACATAATCAAGACCTGCATTGCTCCGATGAGAACTGTGATCACAATAAAGTACCAATTCCTGAACAAGTGAGAGAAGAAATTCAAGTTCTCGAGGTTGATACGACCGCGGACAGTTGTGACATCAGCACATTCATCCAACTTTCTCGTGACGAACAATTTCCAAAACTGCAACCAAACAAACGCGTTGAAAGTCATAGCATCCAATTGTTCTTGTTGATGGGTGGTGATAGGGCTGTCGCCGTAGAATATCTTCTGGCCCGCGAAATGCAAAACGAACGTGACAATTAATTGGTTGATGGACTGCCCGAGAATCATTTTCCACATGGACACACTGATCAAAGGCATTGTCCTACCAGCAGGCTTTCTGTTCAAAAGAGCATCATCTGGTTTATCTGTTGCCAAGGCCAAGGCTGCCAAAGTGTCCATAATCAAGTTGACCCATAACAATTGAACTGCTGTCAAGACAGACTTTCCGTCCGGGGAAGCAACAGCTGAAACGAATGTAAGTACACAAGCAGTGATGTTGACGGTCAACTGAAACTGAATAAACTTCTTGATTGACTCGGCAACAGTTCTTCCCCACTTGATGGCTTGAACAATGTCAGTGAAGTCATCTGTCATCAAAATGATATCAGAAGCTTCTCTGGCGACTTCAGTCCCGCTGATACCCATGGAGAAGCCAACGTCTGCTAATTTCAAAGCTGGCGCGTCATTTGTACCGTCACCGGTAACAGCAACGACTTCACCTGCTTTTCTCAAGGTGTCCACTAAAATTCTTTTGTCTTCTGGAGAAGATCTGGCCAAAACTCTCAACAGAGGAGCGATACGCGTACGTTCTTCTTGGGACAAAGCCCTAAAGGCAGGACCTTCCATGAACGCGTTCTCGTTGGAGGAGTCTTCCGGCGTGAGAATGTTACATCCTCGAGAGATTGCCTTGGCAGTGGTCAAGTTATCACCTGTTACCATTCTCACCGTCACGCCAGCCATTTTACACCTCGAGACAGCCTCGGCGACACCTTCTTTCAAGGGGTCCTGAAGACCGACAAGAAAGTCCATGACTAGATTGGCAACGGAGTCATGCCTGGACGTAGCGATGTCAACAAGCAGTTTGGGAAGAGCCTGGGATGGGTTCTTTGGGTCGGCGATTTCGGCTGGAGGCCAGGAAGAAATGCCCACGAAATCCTTGTGGGCAAGCATGATGGCCCTCAACGCATCGTTGGCGTATTCATCAATTTTCTCTAGCACAGCTTCTCGATCCGAGCGTTCCATAGTAAATGCATTGTCGTGGTCATCTACTTGGAAACTGCAATGCCTGAAGAGGATCTCCGCAGCGCCCTTGATGTAGAAGCGGTATCCATTGTCGATCTTCATAACCACACCAGCCCATTTTCTGGAGCTCTCGAACGGTATGACCTGGACAATTTCTGAAGAGGAGTCGTTCCTCTGCTGCGTCAAAGAGTTGTCAGTGAACTGGTTAAATTTATTCTTTGCGAAAATCAAGAGAGCAGACTCGGTCTTGTTGCCCAAGTAAGGTTCATTATTGGCGCCCAAACTCTGCTGGGTTTGGCTCTTGCTGTGGAACAAGTGGTAGAAAAAAGACCTTTGTTTTGGTCTCTCAAGAGCCCTGGAAGCAGCTTCCTCATCGTAGTCGGAGTTTTCAAAGGCAGTGGAGTTTAGTGTGATGTTGGAGGAGATGAAGACCTTGAGCTTCGCCGGTATTTGGGGGACCATATCGGCGGACTTGGCCACGCTGTCGGTCATGCCCGCATGGTAGGAGTCGTCAAAAGCAAGTTTCTTATTGATGTAGCCACGCACTATGCGCATGCGGTTCTCCGTGAGCGTCCCCGTCTTGTCAGAGCAAATTGCCGTGGCACCGCCCATGATTTCACACGAGCGCAAGACACGCACCAAGTTTCCGTTCTGGGCCATGCGTGTGGTGGCGAAGGCCAATGCGAGCGTCACGGCCAAGGGGAGGCCCTCTGGCACCGCCACCACAACGATGGTGACGGCCACGATGAGGATCTCGACAAAGCTTTTGCCCTTCTCGGGCCCCGTGCTGTTGGCAAGGGAGCCGCCGGGAGCAATGTTGACGCAGAAGCGAATAAATAACACGACGAAGAGCACGAGAGCCGCCAAGAAGCCGTACTTGGAGATGCCCTCGGCCAAGTCGTCCAAACGGGCCTGCAAAGGCGTGACCTCCGCCTCCAGACTCAACGAGGCCATGGTCCTGCCGTGGATGGAATTGGAGCCCACGGCAGTGACGAGCGCAGTGCCGAAACCAGAGAGCACCCGGGCGCCGGAGATGAGGAAGGGGTCCTGGAACTTGATGGTGGCGGAGCCGATGTCCTCGCCCAGCGCGATGTGCTTCTCGAAGCTGCCGAGCGCTTCGGCGGCAGGCTTCTTGTGGATGGTGTCCAGCTCTCCCGTCAACGCGGACTCGTCGCACTCGATGTCGCCCGAGATCATGACGGAGTCCGCGGGCACCACGTCGCCCGTTTCGAGCGAGATCACGTCGCCTACAAGCAAGTCGTGGATGGAGACCATTTGCTTGTTGCCGTTGCGGAACACGATGACCTGGCGGTCCTCTTTCTTCGAGTTGAGCTTGGCGAACTGGCGCTCTTTCTGGAAGTCGTTTGCGGCGCCCACCACCACCACGATCACCACGGCGGTGATGATGGCCACGCCCTCGACCCAGTCCACCTTCGGCACGGCGTTGTTCTCGTCGTCGTACTCGGTTTCCTGGCCAAACGTCTCGTAGAGCCCCAACGCCAACGAGATGACCGCGGCCACGGTCAACAAGATCAACACCTTGTCCTTCATTGCCTCGTAGCAGAGCACGAAAAACGACTTGGCGGTCTTGACCGGAAGCTGGTTGCGCCCGTACCGCTGCACACGGTCCTCGGTATCGGCATGTGCATCCAACCCGAGCGCCGGGTCACTTTGGAGCGTTTTCGCGAGATGCTCCAAGCCGCCGAGCTCGTGGAGCTTTCGAAGCGACTTTGGGTCGTGGAGCGCGGTCAATTCCGCGGGTGTCACGACGAACCCGCTGGGCTGTAGGGGGCTGTCGGAGGACACCGAGTGGTCGTCGCGGTCGTCTTTGGGCACGGACAACGACATGGTGGATCTCCCTATCTTTTCTTCTGGAGTTCTTTTCGGCAGAAGCTGTTTTCTGCTGGGGACGCTTTTTCTTTTTTCTCCGGTACTCTTGTGTCCTTCTTTTCCGGGTCTTTGTAGGGGGTATGCAAGCAGCCCGGCGGAACGAGTGGTGTTTCCGAAAACGGAGAGGGGGTCTTGGCGGCACCCTTGGGTTACCTGATGGTTTTTGCTGGCCGCTGTGATCTAGTGGGCAGGAGGCAAAGAGAATGGCAAATCTGCCAAGTCTTGAGCAAAACACCAGAGCTATACTGGACTTATGCTGGAGCAAGACTGGAGCTATACGGGAGCAAAAGCTGGGAGGGAGCTAGCAACAGACAAAATTATGGGAAGTGGCGGTCGGAAGCAGGCGGGTGCCAGCACTTTTATTGCGGTCGAGGATCTGTGCGGTGATAAGCTTGGCGTGCCTCTTTTTACCCTTTTGATCACGGGTTTGGGATGTTGACTGTCGCAGGACCCGCTGCCGATTTTACACAGCCTCGTTTGCAGCCGTGCGGTTGATCACAGCAACGGACTGCATGGGCCCCCGGAAAGCGACATGGAATATCCACCAGACTGGGGCACTCGAGCCGGGAAAGACAAAGAGACAAGGGAATGTTGCATGTTGTTCCCGTGTGGGTGCTAGTGTACTATCTACTGTGCTGGGGTACAATCTGCTGTGCCGGGGTACAATGTACTGTACTGGGCCTAGGCCACAATTACTTGTGCACTGATCTCTGTGTTGATTTGCTGGGGTTTTTTTTCTTCGATTTGTTCTTTATAGTCGCGGCTTGCCGCTAGCGGCAGTTTTAGCCATGGCAGATCCGATAAAGCATGGTGGAGAATAGGAGGAGGCCTGATCCGAAATCCTCGCCCTGCTCCTTCCCTTCAAAGGGCCCTGGCTGAATGAACACAGCCTGACAGCTGACTGGGCTATCAATTTGCATCCTTTCGAAAGCGCCATGACAGATGGCAGTGTCCACAGCCCGTGAAAACCCACGCCCGCCATGTCGCCCATGTCGCTCGCCATGTCGCCTACTATGCCGCCCGCCATGCGGCCTGCGCGCCTCCCACTGCACGCAAGCGTGCCAAGCTTTTTCTGCGCGGTGCAAGAAACCCATGTCGCACACGCCCTCGCCATAGCCGACCACGACGCGCAATGAAGCTAGAAAAGCCAGCTTCAGACGTTGCCGCACACCAGAAACTCTTGCACAGCAAAAGACAAAACAAATACGAAACACGAATATCTGATCAAGCACGTTTCAAAGAAGCATGATAGGCACAGCACAAGCCTCCGGCCCAGATATCGTTCTAGTAGTGTCCGCCCCGCCAAATTCTCCGCAATTCGGCAATTCAATGTCCGCCGTACTACGCTATGTTGCAACCAGGCTTGGACGCGACGGGAAAAGCGAGGTGAACGTTCCTAGACACAGCCCTGTTTCTCCTCATATGTAGAAGGCTTCAGACGCAAATTCATTGCCGCGTACGTGCTTAAAGATACCTAGAGGTCTACAGGCGCAAATGTGTCTGGCTATCTCCACCGTATCAAATGTTCACTTTTGGTCAATTGCTTAATACCGGGGCTGTGTCCTAGCAATTGTGCAGTGTCAGCTTTGAAAAACTTAATTGACTTCCGGAGTCCGATTGCCAAAAACTCACTGAAAATTTCACTGCAAGAAGCAACTATCCCTGATACAACGACACAGCCAGACCATCGCGATAAAATCACAATGAGAGGCCTATTTGTTTTGAGTTGCGGGCGTGTTGAACCACACAAATGTGTTCCGTCATGTTCATGAGGTGGTGTAATATCATTCGTCAGACAAGAGAAGTATTGAGTAGTATGTACGGGGCCGACAGTTTGCAGGACGCGAGTCATCATGTCCTTTTTGGGTAATTATGCGTGAGGTGCAGCAGAGCCACATGGGCATACGGGGCTAGAGAAGCGCGCACCTCAAATACGCACACCCAAGTAGCTAATTAAACGTATCCGCGTCCTGCGCGAGCTGGAGGAGCAGCACGCGTCTAACATAACCATTCGTGAACAGACGCCAATAGGGCAGGTACTTTGAAGAATTTTGCAACTGGCCTCTTGCAAGTAGTGCGATTTGATCTAATAGTGTCCCGGCCTATCTGGTTAAAAAATAGCCTGTGACCTGAGGGAATGTAGTCAAGTCAGTAGTGTTTCGGAAGATACTGCCTAGAAGACTTTTGTACGACTCTTGGCTCAGACATTGGGGTGTCTGTTTTCTAGTCCCAATTTGTATTGTCTGGTACTATGGATTGCTCGCACAAGGCACACTGATTTTCACGGACCGGTTCAGTTGTATAGACTTTCAACTCTTGCGGGTTCCTCAACGCACAGTCAGCTGAACGCACTTCCGTGTGATGGAATTTTGGACTATTGTAGAATAAATCATAATGATGGCTCACAAAGACTCTTCATTGATCTATAAAGATCACTGATCTATATGGACTACTGGTCTATATGGAGTTTAAGTTTATATGGATATGGAATGTCTTCCTAGCAGTTAGATCGGAGCTGTGTGGCCGTCTTGCCAACGAGACTACCTCAGATCCCTCCATCACATGAATACTCAAGTACGGAAAAGAGCTGTGGTGTGCGCCACTGGTCTACTGAAATCCAGATCCTAGTGCTGGTAGAGAAATCTGACGCAGCCCTGGATCACGCCGTTCTTCTGCTCTAAGTAAACGGGTTCCGCGGTCAGATCGCGTACATGTATATCACGTGCACACAGACTCTTTGCGGGGCTCTTGAAGCGGTATCGATAGTATAGAGCAGGAGTTGCGAGACCACCGAGCAAAGCGTAGCTCAGTCATTTTCGCCCGAAATTACCAATGTCTCCTAGATAATGTTCCACCGTCCAAGCCCCTAGACAAGGAAAACCGGATAGGTTATTGTTTGAAGAATGGCATGTGGTGCGAAATCTGATGTAGCCGCCGAGATCATCGTGCAACTCCGACAGAGACCACCAAATGTAAAAAAGAGAGGGCACGTTGCATATTAATACTATCAGACCTGAGGGAGAACCCATGAATTGTACCGGATTGCACCCAAGTTATATACTTCACCGGTTTGTCCCACCATAGGTGAAACCCCATTTCTAAGAATCACATTCTTCTAAAAAAAGAAAGAAAACACTCTCACACCGAAACCTCAGAACACCATCTGTTCCCGACCCGGGCAGAAACTGTTTGTGATATGGACCTTAGGGTAATGTGATTTTTGTGCCGGCACGTGGGGTTACGATATCCAGGCCAGGAAAGACCACCACGGACTGCACACAATGGAATTACTAACGATGCCTGCCAGACTTGCAAACGACCCGTTCCAACATGCCCTCAGATCCGTCAAAGCGGAACCGGCTTTCGTTCTAAAATAGCCCATCATTTGCAAACACCAATAGACCACGAACGCGGGCAAAAACGGTGCTGGGCAAAAGCCAAATTGTGGTCCGATTCCACACGGCATCGCTCCCCAGCTGTGGCGTTCTCAACGGCTCCATACAGGCGCACGTTGCCTAGCATCCAGGCAAACGAAAAAAAAAAAGACCGAGATCCACGGTCGTTTTTTCCTTCGAATACACAAACAAACACAACCAGCCACACAATGACCGTCGACAACACTATCCAGTACGGCTTCGGCACACACGCCGTCCACGCCGGCGCCGCCGCAGACCCACACACCGGTGCCGTGATTGCACCCATCAGTCTTTCCACCACGTTTGCCCAAAGCGAGCCTTCCAAGCCCGTTGGCATTTACGAGTACTCCAGGTCCGCCAACCCCAACAGAGACAACTTCGAGCAGGCGGTGGCGACGTTGGAAAAGGCCAAGTACGCCGTGGCCTTGGCCTCGGGCTCGGCCACCACGTCGTTGATTCTCCAGTCGTTGCCCATGGGCTCGCACGTGATCTCGGGCGGAGACGTTTACGGCGGCACGCACAGATACTTCACCAAGGTGGCCAACACGCACGGCGTCGAGGTTTCCTTTGTGGGCGACTTGGCCAAAGACGTACAGAGCGCGTTGCGCCCTGAGACTGCGTTGGTGTGGTTGGAGACGCCTTCGAACCCCACGTTGTCGGTCACGGACATCGCTGCGGTCAGCGCTGTCTTGAAGGCACACAACGAGAAGCACGGCAAGAACGCGTTCATGGTGGTCGACAACACGTTCTTGTCGCCTTACGTGTCCAACCCATTGGTGCACGGTGCGGACGTGGTCATCCACTCCATCACCAAGTACATCAACGGCCACTCCGACGTGGTGGGCGGTGTGTTGGCCACTAGCTCCGACGTCTTGCACGAGAAGTTCCGGTTCTTGCAGAACGCCATCGGCTCCGTGCCCTCGCCCTTCGACTCGTGGTTGGCCCACAGAGGCTTGAAGACGTTGCACTTGCGTGTCAGACAGGCCAGCTCCTCGGCACAGAAGATCGCCGAGTACTTGTCCCAACACGAGGGCATCATCAGCGTCAACTACCCCGGTCTCAAGAGCCACCCCAACCACGCGGTTGTGCTCAAGCAACACAGAGACGGCTTGGGAGGCGGTATGATTTCCTTCAGAATCAAGGGCGGTGCCGACGCTGCGGCCAAGTTCACCTCCACGACCCAGTTGTTCACCTTGGCCGAGTCCTTGGGCGGCATTGAGTCCTTGATCGAGGTGCCTGCGGTGATGACGCACGGCGGCATTCCAAAGGCCGAGAGAGAGGCCAACGGTGTGTTTGACGACTTGGTCAGAGTCTCGGTCGGAATCGAGGAGACCGACGACTTGTTGAACGACATCAAGCAGGCTTTGGACAAGCTCGCCGCTTAGAGCGGGTGTTGTGCAGAGCGTTTATAGACAAACTTTTGCGACGCTTGGTTCCGGGATGTAGTCCAGTCGTTGATTCGAGTACGTTCTTTGCATGTAGGCTAGCCTGGCGGCTCTTAGACGAGACGGCGGAATAAGCGGTCAATCGAACTGAGCGTGTAAGATCCTACGCAGAGATGCTTCCATGCTCATATGGGAGCGCTGCTGTAGGGTTGCTTCTCAATATGCGATCCATGTCTCAAGCGGGAGTCTACCACTCAGATCCAGGGAAATTACACCAGATTATTCTCAGGGATTGTGTTTTGAAAAAACAAGTAAGTTGATGCCCGGGCCGGTCTATACTCGGAGATATTTGTTGTTGATGTGGGGCCTGAGATCCCCAATGTACAAGCAGGCATGGTGAAGTCAATCGACTAATATACGCACTGAACACCACCCCTTCGTTCTTCCATGCCGTAAAGTCCACCCATCCCCAAAATGAAGAAACACGTGCCGCCCCTACAACTCACCCAGGATTCTACAACTGAATTCGACCTTTTCTTGCTCAATCTTACAATCGATCAAAACTGATGGGTATGCGGCAAACTATCGATTGGGCCTGTGTATAAATGGCCCGGGCTTCCGAACATACACCATGAGTTTGAGGCCGTCATCTGAATACAGCATGGTTCAGCATGCACTTTTGCAACCCGCCGAATCTGCACCCGCTCCCAGGCCAGGCTCTTGAGAGGCGCCTCCACGCCCAAAGAAGACCTCCAGCCGACCTGCACACAGCGCATATTCGGTATCACCGTGCCGGCCAATGATGGCCGGGAGAATCCCGCCGCGTCGGGAGATGCACGGGTGTGGCCCGCCAGAGTCACCCAGCGGTCGTGCGCGACACCCCTCACGCCAGCCAATCGCACCGTGTCTTTTCAAGGTTAGCGCTCATATTGAAAAACAATTTGGCCTGTGCTCACGCAGGTCCTGGGCCAAAAAAAAAAAGACCACCTCCCTACCGGAAAGGACGACGCCAGGAAAGATAGCAATACTCCTTGAACACACGTGCCGCTGAATTCTGAAACCTCACTTTCGAATCCACGTGTCTTGTCGCCGCTCTTGCTTTTCTCCACACTTTGCATCGTCTTTTATAATACTCGGCAAAGACACTGTATAGACTCTTCCCGCCTATACACCACATCCACTTTGCATTTGGGCGATTTCTGATCCGGAAAACCCATCACCTTCCCTCCCTTTCATTTCTTCCCGAAGAAAATGTTCAAGTCCGCTAGACTTTCGTCGCCTTTGGCGCAGAAATTCATCGCCTCTGCCGTCGGTGTTTCTGGTTTGACTGCCTCGTACGCCTTGTACCAGGACAGCGTGACCGCCAGCGCCATGACAGCCGCCGAGCATGGCTTGCACCCCCCTGCTTACGGGTGGTCGCACAACGGCATGTTCTCGACATTCGACCACGCGTCCATTAGAAGAGGCTACCAGGTGTACAAGGAGGTCTGTGCGGCGTGCCACTCCATGGACAGAATTGCCTGGAGAAACTTGGTGGGTGTTTCGCACACTGCCAGCGAGGCCAAGGCGTTTGCCGAGGAGTTGGAGTACGACGACGAGCCGGATGACGAGGGTAACCCAAGAAAGAGACCCGGTAAGTTGGCCGACTACATCCCAGGCCCATACCCCAACGAGCAGGCTGCCAGAGCCGCCAACCAGGGTGCTTTGCCCCCTGACTTGTCGTTGATTGTCAAGGCCAGACACGGTGGCTGCGACTACATCTTCTCGCTTTTGACCGGCTACCCCGAGGAGCCTCCTGCAGGTGTGGTGATGCCCCCAGGATCGAACTACAACCCATACTTCCCCGGTGGCGCCATTGCCATGGGCAAGGTGTTGTTCGATGACTTGGTTGAATACGAGGACGGCACGCCTGCCACGGCCTCGCAGATGGCCAAGGATGTGTCCACCTTCTTGAACTGGTGCTCTGAGCCAGAGCACGACGAAAGAAAGAAGTGGGGTTTGAAGGCCATCATTGTGACCTCCTCGTTGTTCTTGTTGTCTGTCTGGGTCAAGAAGTTCAAGTGGCAACCAATCAAGAACAGAAAGTTTACGTTCAACCCTCCAAAGAAGTAAGTCGTGTAAAAAGATAGAAGCTGTTCAATAAAATCTCCCAGATCGCAATCTCGCCGTAGTCTGGCCGCGATGTGCCAGTATGTGCATGAAAGGCCATTTCACTTCTTCCAGTCTTTGACATTCCGGATGTCCCTATGGGCAGTTCTCGGGCTAGCCTGACTTGATCCGTGACTTCAGATGACGGACGGGCGAAAGTAGAGGATCGTGTCCCTATGTTTATGAGTCCAGTTCCTCATTTCGGAAGCGCCTGTGTGATCCAGCTCGAAACTGCTTGATTTGTTCCACCGGGATTGCGGGCGGTTCTTCTCGAGTGCCTGCTTTCAGAACGAAGTCATTGATGACGAGCCCGACAAAACACTGGCATCATTGAATGAACGGGTGGTCTAAAATAATAGACGGGCATTAGCTGCACCGGCTCCAATCGAAAAAGAGCCTTCAGTCTTGTCTGAATTATAAGGTATACGAAGCGGAGACCTTGGGACAGGCACACAAGAACATAGGCACGAAATTTGAAAAGCAAGCGGACACAAATAAGGATCTGATAGAAGTCGAACGAAACGACCGGTGCATTGCCAAGTACTTATCAGGGCGTTTGCAAGTGCATTCGAAAATTGTCATCGGAACAGCACCCGAGGTGATTTATTTATATGCCATATGTAGCCGACTAGCACATCGAAATTTGCTTATTCAGGTACTGATGGTGGAGGCTTTGTAGAATTCTGTTGGAGAGTAATCAATTCTAGCTATGATTCATCTTGAACCACTTCGCAGTATAAAGTCTTAAAAGCTTATATCAGTTAGACATTCCTTTCTGTTCAATGTCACTCGAAAACACTCAACTTGATAAGAAGGCAGAATTAGGAGGAAGAAGCACGCTTAGACAATGATGACAAAAGAGTTTCCGTTTTTTTTATCCAGACTCATCCAAAAGGACATTCAAAATACTGTTTCTACAAACCATTAGAGCATGCTACGAAATACAAGCCACTAAGATACAATGTATTCTATGCCCATAAAACCTTGGCTCTGCGAGGAATTCTCACTGAATGTCTTTGCTTTATCGTGATACTTTTTGCTCTTTCCTAATCGTTCTTCGACACTACTATTCGATTTGGGGAAACGTATGTATCATCAAGGGAACAACCAGAATATCCAACTAATTCAGGCAGTAAACATCAACTTGAATAAATTTTTTAGACAAGTTATTATTTACACCGGGCTCAATGATCCTTGTACACGAATTCCAAGAAGCCAGAAATGCATTAATTTCTACATTGACATCAGCGTGCGACAATTGTGCTTCGGAAAAGTTCACCATTTGTACCGTTCTTGAAATTTCCGAACCTCGCCGGTGTGGGTTTGCGAATATGTAGATCAACAAGGATAGAGAAAACCAAGAGAGTACAAGAAGCTTAAACGGTGAGGGTGTGCAATCGAACTAGCCCTCGCGAGAGGCAATTACTTGAATATTTGCGAATGTTTTCCTACAGAAGTTGACTTGATGATTTGTCTATGCTTTTAGCCACACATCTTATTCTTAACTGGTTGTAGAATCAGTTTCTGAATCCACATGGCGCACACAAATCAAGTGCTGCTGCTCTGTCACTCAGTTCTTCCGCATATTTTAGTAAATTGATGATGTATATTGATATTTAGTAAACGAGCGAAATAATCATTAACGAAAGCGAAGAGAACAGAGTTCTTGAGGAATGACTCTCTTTAAACGTTTTAGGCAATGACACAGGAGGAGTACCAGCCAGTTTTAGTGGTGGCAGTTAACCAGTTGTCCTTGTTTGGGGCAGAAGAGGTTTTGTTGGAGGATTGAGGAGCAGCCATTTTGTCAGTATTGTTTGTTTCTTTGTTTGTTTTAATAGATTAAAATTCGACCTGTTTAAGAGTTAAGCCTCAATTATATACTTTTCAAGAAGCACAATTCGCTCGTACTGCAAAAGGGTATGTTCTTCACAGTATGTCAGACGCTCTTGCCGTTTTAGTCCATGACAGTGCGCTGAAAGGGTAGATCCACAGCTTTGACACACCGTATGCATTAAGATGGAAGAGTTCGAACAAAATGTGGACGGTTTCTCTGCGTATGAGTTGAATTCTCCAAATCGGGTAAAATCGTCTTTCTCTGAAACTTCATAATACCGTTTCTTTATGAACAATCCTGATACTTGCGCAGAGAGCAGAAGAAAATGACATTGTAGTAGTACAATTCGACAGCCAGAGGGATTTATGAAACATTTTTAGTGTGAAAGATATGAAATGGCTAGCGAGCAGTTTCAGGTGAAATTCTGCAATGGGTCAAAGCCTTCTACTCCATTTTTATAATTCAAATTTTAACTTCTGATCAAAGTAAGTACCGTTCGACTCTCTTTTTATTGTTTAACAAAAAAGGTATATGACTCTGAGATTGTAACCATTAAATAATATTGGCAGCTGAATATCAAGGAACAACAATTTTGTGAGTTCTTTAAGAACTTATTAGTCACTCGGATTTGACCTGCTACACCCAGGATTCGTCTTGGCCCTCATTGGTTTATTAAAAAAACGATGAATGACCACTGAGGTTTCACAAAAGTCCAATTTCGTGACATTTTACTGTCAGAACATATTTAAGTGCCCCAATAGGGCGAAACAATTAAAGCATCTTGAAAAATTAACTTGCACACGGAAAGATATATAACGAAAATGCTCCAAGCATGATGCGGGAAAGGATGAACAGCGATGGATTTCAACATAAAGCGGAAGTCCTAGCTTAGGATCGAGAGCCCATGCTCTTCATCATCTAAGCTTGTGGTATGTTTGGAGAATGCGGAAGTATTCGGTTGTGAGATTCCTTTGCGGCAAAAGGAAGTTGCGAGATGGCTCGAGGGCACTGAAAGTGATAATCGGATCACGAACTGGTATTGACGATTTTTCCCGAAAAATAGGGTGTTTCAATTGAACTGAACTAAAGTTTCTTATTAAACAGGCATAGTCTTTCTTTACTTCCACCAGGAAAAAAAAATTCTCAGATATTCTCATTGGATGTTTCTTGATGTGGTCTGAAAATCCCATTACATCAGCTCTTCGTTTTAGAAAATATGCACTTCAAGGGTACCTGGGAAGTTTTCATTTCTAGGGAGCGTAGATAACATCTGATTCAACAAACAAACCTGCTCTTCACTAGAAAGGGCACTCTGTCTCCATCAAGTTCTAGTATGTCTGATAATTTGCAATTGGGATCTTCACCGTGAAGAACACAAAATATGCAGAACAAAGTGCAATGAAAAGCTGCAGTTCTCCGCAAATATTTTCCTAGGTAATTTAGTAGTGAATTTGACCCGCACTCAATGAATCTGCATTTTCTCTAGCCGCATCTTTCGAGATTTATGGAAGACGGGTTCTACGATCAAGAGAAGATTCATGATTCGAATTGAATATTTCGTATAGTTTTTCCTGGAACTAGAGGCAAAGCCCTATCCCGCAAAATGGTACGTGTGTAGGTCCTCAAAAAACCCCAATTTGGCAACTTCGCCTTCTAGAGTTGCTCGGTTGGGGGCCCTGCGTCAGCCACGTCCTCTTGTATTAAGCGGCGTATTAGTACTGAGAATACGACTCACAGCCAGTAAAAAATGTTCCGCTGCTTGGAAAACCTTGGGGTTCGCCATGGCAACAAGGACGTGACTCGTAAATGCTTTCTCCAGTTGCGTGTAGAAACTATGGACACAATTGTTCGCAAGCGGCTCTACCCCAAGCGCCTTTTTTTCTGCGGGAATTTCGGCGAAAATTACAGCGGCAGTGCCTGCCAAACAAAGAGGCTTCGCTGAAATACGCGCTCTCATTGGCTGCCTCGCGAAGAAGCTCGCCGAAATCGAGCGCTGCAGACGTTTTGTCCTCGTTCGCATATATATAAAGATATCTCTGCTCTTACCCCGTCTGCGCTTTTTGTCGAGATTATTGCGCACAAACATACAAACCACCTTTGCTCTTCAGCTCCCTAATTTCTGCATTCAGCTGTAAGAGCCTCTGAACTGAGTAAGACAAATCACCGCATTTCGTCTACTGTTTTTCTATTCTCCTTCAATAGCTCTGGACGCATATTTTCACCACATACATCATGACTCTGTCTCCTGTAACTTCACAGGACAGTCTCATCAGTCATAGCAAAGATGCTCAGGCAGCACTGATAAGTCAAGTGGATTCGTCGTTGGCGTCGACATCTGAAAACACCTTATATCTGAGCAACATTGCGCCCAATAGATATGTCATCTTGCTTACTTTGGCCTCTTCTATCTCAGGATTCATGTTTGGTTACGACACCGGCTATATTTCCGCTGCGTTGGTGCAAGTAGGCACGGATTTGCTGAACAAGGTGCTCACAAGTGGCGAAAAAGAACTCATCACGTCGGCAACTTCGCTCGGAGCGTTTCTCGGCGCAATCTTGGGCGGGATCTTGGCCAACTTGGTTGGTAGAAAGAAGGTCATTTTTGGCTCGAATGTCTTCTTTATCATCGGCACAATCGTGCAGCTCGTGGCCAAGACCGTGTGGACCATGATTGCCGGCAGATTCGTGCTCGGATTCGGTGTTGGGTCGGCGTCATTAATTGCGCCGCTTATGCTCAGTGAATTAGCCCCCGCAAAATACAGAGGACGTCTCATTGTGACAAACTGTATTTTCATCACCGGCGGCCAGTTGGTTGCATACTTCATTAACTGGGGCCTCACGAGAGTCGACCACGGCTGGCGTATATCTGTGGGTCTCTGCATGGTGCCTGCTGTCGTCCAGCTGGCTCTCTTTGTTTTTCTCCCCGACACGCCCCGCTACTATGTGATCAAAGGCGACAATGCCCGTGCAAAGGCCGTGTACATGAGGGCTGAGTCCAGTGCGTCTGACGCAATGGCCGATGCCGTGATTCAGGACATGATTGCATCTAACTCGACAGTGCCAGGAAGCCCCCTTGTGCAGATCTGGAGATCCGTCAAGCTCACTCATACCAATCCTGCCAACTTCCGGGCCCTCATTTTGGCCTGTGGTTTGCAAGGCATTCAACAGTTCACTGGTTTCAACTCGTTGATGTACTTCAGCACGACTATTTTCGAAACGATTGGCTTTGAGAACTCCACTGCCGTGTCGATCATCATTGCTGCAACGAATTTCGTGTTCACGCTCATCGCCTTGGTCATCATCGACATTGTTGGCCGCCGCCGTATTTTGCTTTTCGCCATTCCTGGTATGTGTATCGCCATGGTTGTATGTGCAATTGCTTTCCATTTTCTTGGGGTTGTGTTTAACTCGAATGCCGAGGTTGTTGTCCAGACAACCGGTATTTCTGGCTGGGGAATCATCGTCATTCTTGGCATGGTGGGATTTGTGGCTTCGTATGCAATTGGAATCGGAAACTCGGCCTGGACTGGTGTGGAGTTGTTTTCCGATGTGAATGTCAGATCTGTGGGTGGAATGTACGCTGCCGCAACAAACTGGGCCGGGTCCTTGATCATTGCGTCTACATTCTTGACGATGTTGGAGAACATCACCCCCTCAGGAACCTTTGCATTTTTTGCTGGGTTGTGTTTAATTTCTTTCTTGTTCGTTTACTTCCTCCTTCCGGATGTTGCCGGGTTGCAATTGGAGCAGACCAGCGAGCTATTGCAGGGTGGGTTCAACGTCAAGAAAGCAGGACAGTTGTCGAGAGAGGCTAGACGCCTCGCAAACCTAAAACCTGGCAATGAGTCAGTATAATCATTAATAAATTTGCCGCGGAAGTGGCTACCTGGAATATTCATATTTTCTCCAAAGGATAACTGTAGACGCTGTAGATGAACAATAGCGTTATACTGAACGCGTAAACTAGAGAAGAGATGGATATGCGCCGCACTATTGCAAAGTAAATGCCAAATCTTCGTGGGATCCTTTTGTTATAATCAAGCACTTCCATCATTGCCGAACATGTTTTGTTTTGCGAATAGAATCGAATACTTTGTCCTGGGCTCCATCGACCCTCGGCGAGAAGACTCATAACCATGCGACGAGTCGCACGCTCGCGGTCCATGAACATTCGTCATGGTATTTCGGACTTGCGAGCCACTCGACGTAGAACTCAGTGAAACTGCTCCAAAATGCCCACGCTGCCGAGCAGAAAAGATGCGGATATAACAGCGGGAAATCCCAAGCTTCAGTCCATCTCGCAGTTCGAGTCCATGGCCCGCTTGTCGCAGTTCGAAATCATCAAGAAGATCGGCCAGGGTACATTTGGTGTGGTGCAGAAGGCACGTGATAGAAAACTGGGCAAGCTAGTGGCGTTGAAGCAGCTTATCAACCACTCGGCAAAAGAGGGCTTTCCCATCACGGCCATGCGGGAAATCACGATTTTGAAGCGGCTCAGCCACAAAAACGTGTTGAAGATTGAGGGCATGATTCACGAGGAGCCGAAAACGGCGTCTCCGCAGGACATCATTTCACAGAGGGGCGTGTTCTACACGGTGTCGCCTTACATGAGCTCTGACTTGGTGGGCTTGCTAGAAAACCCGGCGATAGACCTCGACTTGCCGACCAAAAAGTGCATTCTACAACAGCTTCTACAAGGCATAGATTATGTGCACCAGCAGCGGTATTTGCACCGTGACATCAAGGCGGCCAACATTCTCATGGACCCGACGGGCGTGGTGAAAATCGCGGATTTCGGCTTGGCCCGCGTGTACCATGGCCCCATTCCGTTGAAAGGCAAAGGTCCCGGTGGAGGCGAGCGGAATTACACGGCACTTGTTGTCACTAGATGGTACCGGCCCCCCGAGTTGCTTTTAGGGGAGCGCAAGTATACGACGGCGGTCGACATGTGGGGTGTGGGGTGTGTATTTGCGGAGCTCTTCACAAAGAAACCGATTTTGGTGGGCTCCTCGGACCTGAACCAGTCACAGATCATCTTTGACTTGGTGGGCCCACCGAACCGCGATAACTGGCCCGATGCCTCCCTTCTTCCGAATAAGCCCGACTTAAACATTGGTCTCACCTGTCGACGCACATTGGAGACGCGGTTCGAGCCACTCTTGGGGAATGTGGGCACAGGTTTGTTGGGCAAGTTGCTTGCGCTAGACCCGAAAAAAAGGTACAATGCGCTCGACGCATTGGATCATGAGTACTTTGCCACGGATCCTAAGCCAATTCTCCCGGAGCAGATCCGCAAATTTGAGGAGAGCCACGAGATAGATCGGGAGAGATTCAAAAGACTCCGATCCCTGGGTCCGCCCAGGGATCATGTACTCAAGAGACCGCGGGTCGAACAGGACAGAAGTCATCGGTCTGTGCTGCAAATTCGAGATGGAAACGGGGCCCAGCAGCCTGCTCAGCATCTGGCCGTGAAACCAGACTATTGCTAGATATCTTGAGACTGGAGCATAATCGACTCACTCATCACTTTTCTGTATTGACCATGAGCTGAGCCTCGCTTGATTCAATTCGCCGATAAACGGCGGCTCAGGCAAAATTACTCAACATGGACACTGGCTACTGCTGGGCGCAAGAAAAATTGATTCACAGCTTTCCAAACTCGCATACACTCGGCTAAGTCGAGCACATCATACATTCTCCATTATACAATAAATTATTCATGTTAACCTTGATACAAACATGCTGGATCTTCTGCTGGAGCGACGGTCCCATCTGAACTTTATTCTACAAATGAGATATCCTGAAGGTCTGGCCAAATCGTGTTTGCTTGGGATTGACTTTGTGAACTCAAGTTATGGAATATCGAAGAAAGGCCGGAGGAAATTGGGCATACAATGTTAATTTCATTTGCGAAGAATTGATGAAGAAGAGGCGATTTTCAGTGATGGTAGACCATGAGATCTGAGACTTTTCTCTTGTCAAGCGGGCCATGACTCGATCTGCCTGAACCAAGTTTTGAAATTGCAAGCTGAAAAACTCAGGTTGCCCTTTGAAACAAAGTCTAACGTACACCATTGGGGTGTGAGAGAAGGCCATGTCGATAAATCATGAGGTTGGTTTAGCCTGTCTCTGAGTTTCGTCGAATCGTGGAGCAATGACACGATAAGTGCTAGATTATGTGTGCCACGACATTATCCACGTGATACTTGATTCAAGCAGCTGCTAGATCAACTCCAATGCTATTCTTTTGATTCCCGGTAAACATGCTCTTCCTCACTGTAATATTTCGTTTTGAAGCTACGGCGTTACAATGCGAGTCAGTTGTCATAGAAATACAGTTTTTACTTGCGGATATGATATAAAATACGTTTCGAAATCAGTTTTTGCATTGCAGGCTGACCGTCAGTAGTTTCACACTGGGGGCAAGGATTTGGGGTATTGTAAAAACCAAAAGCAAAAGCAAAAGCAAACCGAAACAAAAGAAGACACCCTTCAGAAACTTGTGACCATCTGTAACTTCTCAAGGCATGATAACGACAGTTGCAGCAGCATAATCAGAAAGCGCTAATCGTACTATTGATGCTGGAAAGACCTATCCAACATGCGCCCAAAGAGGATATCAGTTTGTAAGATTGCTGATATCTTGGATTGACGCTAATTCATACCAAGTTTATGAACCGCTCTTCCAGCGCCGCAACAATTAGTTCGCATGTACACTGAGCAGATCGCCACTTTGTCGTCAGTATCTCCAACATGAAGAGCAGTATCTGCCTGTATGGTCTTTAAGTAGTCACGTGGACTTTTTTTGGGATCCGTTACATCATATAGGCAAAATTAGGGCTTTAATTCGGACTTAATTTTCATAAATCTGAATTGTCTTTATGGAGCCGCAATCACAAAACACAAGTCATGTCTTTGCTGAAAATAGAAAGCAAGAGAGGTCCCCTTACGTTTGAGAGTTACGCTTTATCAAATCAGATCATCATTCATTTCAAGTGTTGTACATGCTTAATATCGTTTACTATGTAAACATCTCATCAACGGAGCTTCCCAAATAAACCTTGAGTGTCTTTCTTGTTGCAGGTAAAATACGGGCCTTCACCAATGGATCGACGTCCTCGGATCTTAGTCTTTCATATGCCTGAAACCTATGACATCCACCGAAGGCAAAGTAGAAGCTTTTCCCTTGCTCTCTCACCAAGAACACATCGGTCGGAGGCAATTCACCTGCAGTCATATCTTCTATTTTACACGTAGCTGACTCCATAGGTGTACCATTGAGAGTCGATACCATTGCATCGATTTTCTGATAATCTAACACTGGGGGAATTGGCCTGCGGATCTGGCTAAGCGGGACGAGCTCCTCTTTGAGACTCGAGGATTGCAATGACATAATTATTTAAACGACTTTGTTAAAATTTTAGAGGAAATTTAAGTTATGATACGACTATGGGGTGTAGGAATTGTGTCTTTTATATCATTCTTAAGATTGCGTTGATTGCGTGCGCATTATTAAGCTGCAACCTGGCCAGATCAAGTCGATAGGACTCTATATGCAAGAAACAAAGTGTATTAGTGAGCGGCTACAAGTTGACATTAGAAGTATAAATCTTCCATCATATTCCCCCACTTTGACTGAGAAGTACACTGTTGCTATTTAAAAATCAAGAATGAACATGTTTTCGGGTAAAATCAGTTCTGGGTTAGACGCAATTGCACATTGAAAGAAACAGACCATGTTGGTAAACCAGGAGCATATAAAAATAATAGGTATTGAGTCCGATTTTCCTGAAGTATTTTTTCCCCGCAGTATTTTGTGAAGAAATCTCTTGCCATGCACAAGAAATTTCAAAGTGTGATCGTGAAACGCAAGCTTCTCATTGACTTCATCCTTCTCATTCTCTGATTATCTAGATAAGGAAACAAGTACAAGGCATGCACATAGCGCATGCGATTTCCGAGGGTACCGGCCGCTTAGAGGCGCACATATTCCGATCTCGGCGAACTGCATGAAAAAGGAAAGCACAAAATTCTGATTGATCTGTATTGAGGCCATCACACGAAGACCTTTGAAGTGGCACAAAATCCTTCAAAACCGAGAGAATTCACGGGACTCCTTCACTACTGGACATTTTTTTTCCTGAAGAATTTCCGAAGCCTCATCATTGAGCCTATCTCAAGCTTCCCTTAAGCATTGAAAATTTTCGTCAGGAACTAAGACAAAGAGGTATCAACTTGCGTTTCCTTACCATAACTTCGTTTTGCTAAGAGCTCTGCACCAAGAAATCATATTTTGAGTTTAAAAGAACGGTCAAAAGGTTTTTAAACCTTTTTAATTTTTTTTTGACTTGGCGCGATCTTATCATTTTGATCTAGACCAGTTTATCTATTTCATCAGCACATAGCTAGCCTGAAAATGTTAGTGATACAGTTGCTGATAATTGTTCTCACGATATCCCCGTTATGGCTCAAAACACAGAGACTACTAAAGTTGCAGCTTTATCTTCTCATAGCGGCTGTTATATATGCGATGGTGGCGATGACCCCAAGCAGGGCCCTTAATGGGGCACCGTTCATCAAATTTCCATCCCTGTTGATTGCCCAGCTTTCATGCAGCCAGGTGATTTCTCAGGTAAACTTCTGCCCTTCCGAGGATGGGTCTCCAAGAGACTTTGGAGATAACTCATGCATTTGTAGAAATGAAAATGCCTTGGCTACTTTGGCTTACTGCTACCAAACTGGATACCCCCAAGAGATTGAATCATTTATCAACATGTGCAATAGAGACTATAACACGTCTTTAAACCAAGGCCTGATTGACGCAGCTCTTGAAAAGTACTATACTGCAGCAAAGGAGCTTAACAATAGCTCACATTTACGCTACGGAATTGTTGTTGATTTTCCCGTAAAACTATCCAGCTTCACCATCTTTCTATACAAGAAGTCGTACGACCAATTTCTTGGAAATTATAACCGATCCATTGACTATGGCTGGTACATGGTTGTGTACATGATGTTCGTGTTTACACTAGCAGCGATTGGAAACTGGAGCAAGTTGCTTGGTCCCAAACTTGTCAAAAAATTCACAGGCCCTATTCTGCGTTGGACCCGGTCTCGTATAACTCTACCGGCACTTTCTGGTACAGAACGAACGAAGGAAAAACATCTTTGGAAGGTCTTCGGCTATTTGCCACCCACTCGCGCAGAAACCTTGGCTCTAGGTTCCTTTTCATTATTAGCGTTGCACCTCTGTTTCTACAAAATTCACTTTGTGCAACATGACCCAATCTTCGGAACAAAGCTTGCTGCTTATATGAGATATTTTGGCGTACGATCAGGAATTATAGCCAGCTCTTTGCTTCCGCTTTCAGTGCTTTTCGCAGGACGAAATAATATTCTTCAGTGGTTTACCAGGTGGGAGTATTCGACATTTGTGATGTTTCACCGGTGGATTTCCCGTATCATGGTGCTTCTTGTCATTGTTCACTCTGTAGGGTACAGCAAGAATCTTAAATTTCCGCCGAATCACATGGAATCATACATTATTTTTGGCGTGGCGGGAACTGTGTCGGGATTGGCAATTCTCGTACAGGGATTGTTGGTATTGAGACGGAAGTGGTACGAGGCGTTTCTTGCAATCCATATAATTTTGGCAGCCGCTTTTCTCATTGGTGCATGGCTCCACGTTAAGGACTTCAGATTTGTATGGTACTACTATGTATCTGCATGTCTTTGGATGTTGGACCGTGTGATTAGAATTCAGCGTCTTTGTGTTTTTGGATTCCCACTAGCAAGGGTGCAGTTATACGAAGACGACACTTTGAAGTTCCGTGTGTCTATGCCACCTGGATTTCATGCCGTTGGTGGTGGCCACTGCTTTGTCCATTTTCTTCGTTGGTCATGTTTCTGGCAGTCACACCCATTCACATACACCGTAGTGAATGGCGACATTGTGTTTTACGTCAAGGTGAAAAAGGGTGTGACAGAATCACTCAAGAGGTATCTCGAAGAAAACCCATCAATATCCGCAAACATGCGAGTTGCTATCGAGGGATCTTATGGAGAAGCAACTCCCGCATTGAGATATGACACAAGTGTTTTCATTGCTGGTGGAAATGGTATCCCAGGGATTTTCGCCGAAGCAGTTGAAGTGGCTGAATACCACAAGGGCCACCGGAAAGTGAAGCTTATTTGGGCTGTGCGTGAATACAAATCGCTTCTTTGGTTTTATGATGAGTTGCAAGATCTTGCGAAACTAGACATCGAGACCGAGATCTATATTTCGAGACCCCATTCAAACCTTTGCACTTCAGTGTCAGACAAACTGGTTTTGCTTGAAAATACGTACACACACCGCAGCTACCAGTCAACCGAGGCCATGGAGGACCCTATCCAAAAAATTCACCACGACTTAACCAACGTGGTTTTCAAGAAAGGACGACCAAATATCGCTAAAATTGTGGAGATTTCTTGTGAAGAATCTTTGGGATCAACCTGTTTTGTTACGTGTGGCCATCCAGATATGGTTGATGACATTCGAGACCAAGTGGCGCAGAAAGTTGCGGTCTGTCCCACCCGCGTGGACTACTTCGAACAGTTACAAGTTTGGGCATAGCCGTATTTCTTACTATGGGTGCTCGATGACCCTTGTGAGATCTGGGTGCAACTAAATACATGTTCTTATTAAAAAAAACGGGATTGCCTCATGGGTTTGACCTTTGTGACATCACATATGCGTCAGCAAAGTCATGGAAAGAGGAGATCCATGTGAATTCTTTCTTGTCAGAAGTCTTGTCAGACTCTACATGATAAGAAATCTGACATCAAGAAACAAACGGGCATGAGATTATTAGGAATCAGGAATGAAGAAGTAGAGGTTAACGAATAATAAATTGCAGTTCTAGATTAAGTGACCAGAGGCACCAGGCCCCAATGTCAATATCACTCATGAAAATGCGACTTCCCCCGTTCTTTTCTGCTGAATACAATATAATGGTTCTTAAAAAAATGCAACATGAAACATTCTTTTCTTTTGATAAAAGGAACAGAATTATACAAATAACATGTATGATAAAACCTTTAAACAGCTCTCAGATATGTTTTTTTTTTTTGGCAGATTCATCTGATTAAAGGGGCAAAACTATATAACAAATATATATAAAAAACCTTTAAAACAGCTCCCAGCTACGTACCAAGTGTCTTAGCTCGGCCCGTCCCCTTCCGTTAGTTTTTTTTTTTTGGTAGATTCATCTGATTAAAGGGGCAAAACTGTATAACGAATATATATAAAAACCTTTAAACAGCTCCCAGCTACGTACCAAGTGTCTTAGCTCGGCCCGTCCCCTTCCGTTAGTCACGGCCTGGACAGTCCTCATGGCACGTATCTGTTTACGTATAGTCACGGCTTGACACACCTAGTGTCCCGAAAGATGTGTGTTGATTTATAGCGTTACAATAATATCAATTCGGCATCCGAAGTCACATTGGCATTAAACACAAAAGTTAATTTTACGTTTAGATCTATCAATTTATCTAAGTGCAGGATTCCACAGCAGAAGCCTTTATGGCCAAGTTGGTAAGGCACCTCACTAGTAATGAGGAGATCGTCAGTTCGAATCTGGCTGAAGGCATTTTTGCTTCGCACATTGATTTTTGATGTTCATAAGGTGCATTTATATGCGTTCTCAGCGGAAGCTTGATGCCACCATTCGGTCAGCAGATCATCCCCAGCAATCATGAACCCGCCACTTTCCCTACCGCCCAACTTGGCAACACAACCCCCGCT